>NW_022589742.1:9366709-9530218 GCF_004348235.1 Phoca vitulina
CCCCCCCCCCCCCCCCCCCCCCCCGCCCGCAGCTTGTGATCTCTCTTTCTCTCTCTCTCTGTCAAATAAATAAATAAAATCTTTTTAAAAAAATAAAAAATAAATAAAATTTTTTTTAAAAGACACATGATCAAGTTCAAATCCTACTAGAAGCAGAGCTTATACCTTCCTGACACACCTCCAGAAAATCATTACATAGTTAGCTCAGTTGGATATTCAAGCACTGCACAATCCGGATGCATGTGCAAAGAGGACTGGTTGGTCCCTTGCAATGAGACTAGAATTTTGAGAGTGGGATGTGAAGACCCTGTGGTACAAGAGAACAAGCCAAGTGTGTGAGCAAGACCAGAACTTTGCTGCATCAAATATTTCTGGAAATAAGTGGATCGATCACTGGTTGGGACTTGATAATGTTTTTTAAAGTATTATTATGTAAACAGTTTCACTGAAAAGGCATTGTTTGTAATGGGTTTTAATACCAAGATGAAAACTGATACATGGCCAGTCAAATATTTAAAATTGACGTATTTCTCAGTGTATTTGTTACCTGAGAGTCACTCAGTATGACAATACAAGAACATAGTCAGTTCCATATGCCTGTGCTATGTTAGAATTTTGCTGCTTCAAGAACCCTGCAAATATATAGCAGCTGCCCAAACTTAATTATAGTGGTGTTCCTTAAACTCAGTGAGAAATTCTATACAGCCTGGTTTCCAGGGTTAAAATTTAGATATATGCTCTGAAACTTTTCATATAAAATCTAAGCTTGGGGAGATTTGTGTGTATATTTGAGTGTTAAATTTCTTTAAAATTACTACTTATAATTTTAGACTACAGAGCCCTAAAAGTTAAAATTCTTTTTTTAACTACTCCAACTTATGGAAGGGTGGGGAGAGAGAGAATTTACATTGACATGAAATAGTATGTATTGATAGTCTGGCATTTAGTAAATTTTCATTAATACTTGTTGATTTGATTTTTATTCCTCATTACAAAATAATATAAACTTAGAAGATTTTGCCTAGCTGTAATTTTAATCATTAGAAAAATTTGAAACATGAAATCAGATTTTTAAAAATTTAGGTCTTGGGGCGCCTGGGTGGCTCAGTTGGTTAAGCGACTGCCTTCGGCTCAGGTCATGATCCTGGAGTCCCTGGATCGAGTCCCGCATCGGGCTCCCTGCTCAGCAGGGAGTCTGCTTCGCCCTCTGACCCTTCCCCTCTGATGTGCTCTCTCTCTCAAAATAATAAATAAAATCTTTAAAAAATAAAAAATAAAAAAATAAAAAATAAATAAAAATTTAGGTCTTAAAATTATGCATTTGTATAAACAACATTTTTTTAGGGATGATAAAGAACAACGTGTTCTTATTAGAGTATACCTCGTGGTGTTGCCATCAGTGAGTCATCTATCACAGAACCCAAAGTATTTTCCCCAAAGAACCCAAAGAAACACAATAAACAGGTAGGTCACCGGTTCTGACTTTGTACCTAGGATTTTCCTGTAAACCAACTCTGAGGTTTGTTTTCTTTTTCAATAGCCACACATAACAATGATATTAAAGTTGGCCTCCCAGTTCCTGACATGATGGAGAACTTGAATGGGTTGCCAGCTCCCTCTCCTGAGCCCGCCCCCAAAAATGATCCAGAGGGGTGTATGTATTGAAGGAAGGAAGGTTGTGAGATCCCAGAATTGAAAATGAAAATTGTAAGGACTTCTTAGGGACCGAGAAGGTAGTTGGATTGCATTGTGGGGTCGGCGGGGGGGGGGGGGCGCGGTGTGAGACTAGAGCCACCCATCGCAGAGAGAGGAATGGCTAAAGGTAGCTTTCCAGTTACACTTTTCAGTCTCACCAACATTTTGCTGGGAAGATCCTTCTTGATCCTGGCACCACGGCAGGATAGGAAACAATAGGAACAGTACCATCAGAGGATGCAGGGTAACATCGGTGTAGGACTCAAGCTCAGCTGTCATCAAGAGCAGATGACCATAGCCATAGGCAATAGGCATTCCATCCCACTTCAATCACATGGGTTAATTGTCTAAAACCCAGGGAAAAGAGCAATTCCTGGGGTAGAGGGATACAGAGGTCACTTGAGACAAGGGAAGCACAGCAAACATAAAGAAAGCTGAGATTAGGGGCGCCTGGGTGGCTCAGTCATTAAGCATCTGCCTTCAGCTCAGGTCATGATCCTGGGGTCCGGAGATCGAACCCCACATCATCGGGTTCCCTGCTCAGCAGGAAGCCTGCTTCTCCCTCTCCCACTCCCCCTGCTTGTGCTCCTGCTCTCGCTGTGTCTCTCTCTGTCAAATGAATAAAATCCTAAAAAAAAAGAAAGCTGAGATTATAACCCAGAAGTTACTACTTACAAACTCAGAGATTCCCCCCAAACGCTCACACACACACACATCAATGGACAGTGGATGGTGGGAATTGGGTGGTGAGGGAAGCTACAGATAAGCAAGAAGCAAGAAGGGTGGCTAATCCACGTGGTAATGAATTAGAGTTGGAGACACGAGTGTGAACTCCTACCTTCCTAGAGATACTGGTAGTTGCATGAGTAAAAAATTTATTTAAAATGGTGAGTATTCTGGGGGCACCTGGCTGGCTCAGTTGGTAGAGCATGTGACTCTTGATCTTGGGGGTTGTGAGTTCAAGCCCCATGTTGGGTGTAGAGCTTACTTAAAAATAAATAAATAAAAACTGTGAGTAGTCCAATGGGTTTTAATGTAACAGAAACATAAATTTTGTTGATGTTGAGTTCAGATTCCACATTACAACTTAGCTTTAAGAAACTTTCCCTTGTCAAGTTTTGGGGTACTATCAAAAAAAAAAAACAAAAACCTATCCATCCTTACCTAAAAAGGCTAATAAAAGAGCCTCCCTGGGGCACCCCCTCTGCTTCTCCCTCTCCCTCTGCCTGCCGCTCTGACTACTTGTGCTCTTTCTCTCTCTGTCAAATAAATAAATAAAATCTTTTTTTAAAAAAGATTTTATTTATTTATTTATTTGACAGAGAGAGACACAGTGAGAGAGGGAACACAAGCAGGGGGAGTGGGAGAGGGAGAGGCAGGCTTCCCACAGAGCAGGGAGCCCAATGCAGGGCTCGATCCCAGGACCCTGGGATCATGACCTGAGCCGAAGGCAGACGCTTAACGACTGAGCCACCCAGGTGCCCCTAAATAAATAAAATCTTAAAAAAAAAAAAAAAAGAGGCTCTGCCTTCGGCTCAGGTCATGATCCCACCCTGGGATCAAGCCCCTAGTCAGGCTCCCTGCTCAGTGGGGAGCCTGCTTCTCCCTCTCCTGCTCCCCCCTGCTTGCACTCGCTCTCTCTCAAATATAAATTAATACATAATCTTTAAAAAAATTAAAAATTAAAAAATAAGAGTCTCCCTTTCCAACTTCATTTCTGTGTGAGCCTGAATTATTTTCATGTATTTCAACCAAACCATTTATTGCAACAGATTGACTGTAGAAGCAGTCATGAGAATACAGCTGTCTTGGATTAACCCAAACATTAAAGAAATTTGCAACAATAAAAAACAATGCCACTTGTAACAGTAAATTATTTTTTGCTTTGAGAAATTTATTTTTTTATTAAAAATGTTACTTTGTTGACATGTAATGGACTTACAATTACTATATTTACCGTGCATATGATTAATCAGTGCTTTATAATTTTTTCAGTTTTAATTTCCAATATGATAAATAACAACTGATATAACCCACATGAACCAAAGCTCTCTTGGGTTTTTGATAATTTTTAAGAGTTTATGGGGCACCTGAGTAGCTCAATCGGTTTAAGCATCTGCCTTGGGCTCAGGTCATGATCCCGGGGTCCTGGGATCCAGCCCCGCATCAGGCTGCATGCTGAGCATGGAGTCTGCTTGTCCCTCTCTCTCTGCCCCTTCCCCTGCTCGTGCTCTCTCTCTCTCAAATAAATAAATAAAATCTTTTAAAAAAAAAAAGAGTGTAAAGTCTTAACACCAAAAGTTTGAGAACTGCTGCATTGCACCAAGATGCTTCCCATGATGGATGATGGATATTAAAAAGAGAAAAAGACAAAGAGGTTGGCTTACTGTACTAATGCCACAGTTTCAAAGAAAAAAAGTACTTAATATCTGCCATGCAGTTGGTACAAGCCTAACTTATGGACAGAGGCACACCTGTGCTCTTGAGCATACGCCTCACCCTCCCCAAGGAGCCACTCTTCTCCACATCCCCTCCAGTCTCTTCTTTCCTCCATATTGTTACTTCTCTGCCATTAAATAAGGATACACCACTCTCAACATTTTCACTTTACATCACTGCCTCCTCTCTTTACCTCTCTCTCTCATCCTCTCTCTCTACCAAATTTTCTAATTTCCCCCCGAGACTTCCTCTTTATCACATGGATTATTTAGAAGTGTAGAGTTTAGGGGCGGCCTGGGTGACACAGTCAGTTAAGCAACTGACCCTTGGTTTCGGCTCAGGTTGTAATCTCGGGGTCCTAGGATGGAGCCCCCCTTGTCAGGCTCCAGGCTCAGTGTGGAGTCTGCTTAAGACTCTTTCTCCCTCTCCCTTCGACCATCCCCCCACTCTGTGTGCTCTCTCTCTCTCAAGTAATTAAATAAAATCTTTAAAAAAGAATTAAAACCATTAAAATGGTTTAATTTCTAATTGATCGGTGATTTTTCAGTTATCTTTTTTTTTAAGATTTTATTTATTTATTTATTTGACAGAGCGAGAGACCACAAACAGGGGGAACAGTAGAGGGAGAGGGAGAAGCAGGCTCCCCGCCAAGCAGGGAGCCTGATGGAGGGCTCGATCCCAGAACCCTGAGATCACGACCTGAGCCGAAGGCAGACGCCCAACCATCTGAGACACCAAGGCGCCCCTCAGTTATCTTTTATTTTTTTAAAAAGATCTTACTCTTAAGTAATCTCTACACCCAATGTGAGGCTCGAACTCACAACCCCAAGATCAAGAGTTGCACGCTCTATTGACTGAGCCAGCCAGGTGCCCCCAGTTATCTTTATGTTATTGATTTCTTGCTTAATTCCATTAAGGTCAGTCAACATATTTTTTATTATTGTAATTCTTTTATACCTGTTAAGATTTGTTTTATGACCCAGGATGTGGTCTATTTTGGTGAATGTTGCATTTGCAGTAGAAAAGGATGTGTATTCTGCTGTCATTGGGCAACATGTTCTATAAATATCAATTAGATACTGTAGGCTGATGGTGTTGTTCAGTTCTTCTATATCCTTGCTGACAATATAGTCTACTTATTCTATCAATCACTAAGAAAGGAGTATTTACATCTGTAACTATAACTGGATTTGCCCATTTCTCCTTTCAAGTCTGTCATTTTTTGCTTCATGTATTTTGAAGTTCTGTTTTAGTTGCATATACATAGAGAATTCTTTTGTCTTCTTCGTGATTCTTTTATCATTATGCAATATTGTTCTTTATCCTTGCTAGTTTTCCTTGCTCTGAAGTCTATTTCATCTGATATTCATATAGCCACTCCAACGTTATTGTGATATATATCTTTTCCCATCCTTTACCTTTTTCCTTGCCTGTTTTATTATATCTAGAGAGGCTTTCTTGTAGAAAGCATACCTTTGAATCTTTTTTATAAATCCATTCTGACAACCTGTGTCTTCTAAATGGTGTGTTTAGAGCGTTTATATATAATACAGTAATTGACATGTTTGGATTTAGGTCTACTGTTTTATTACTTGTTTTCTTTTTGTTCCCACTGTTTCTCATTCCACTGTTTCTCATTCCTCTGTTTCCCCTCTCTATCGTCTTTTGCATTATATTAATCCAAATATATTAATTATCTTATATAATCACATATATAATTTTAAAAGATTTTTAAAATTTTATTTTAGAGAGAGAGCGTACACGAGGGGGTAGGGGCAGACAGGGAGGGAGAGGGATAAGTAGACTCCACACTGAGCACAGAGCCCCATGCAGGGTTCTAGCTCACGACCATGAGATCATGACCTGAGCCAAAACCAAGAGTTGGAGGCTTAACTGACTGAGCCACCCAGGTGCCCATATATATATATATAAACCTAAATATATACATATATACCTAAATATATATATATATATATACCTAAAAAAATTACATACATTATATATATATATAGGCTCCACACCCAACATGGGGCTTGAACTCATGACCCTGAGATCAAGAGTCACATGTTCTACCCACTGAGCCAGCCAGGTGCCCCTATATTAATTACAATAGTATTGCTTAGTACTCCATTTAAATTATCCATTGAGTTTTTTACTATATCTCTTTACATATCTATTTAAGTGGTTACTCTAGGGATTACCATATACATAGTCAACTGAGCACAGTCTACTTAGAATCAATATTTTACCACTTCAAGTGAGATGTAGAAACTTTCCATCATATAGGTCCCTTTACCCTCCTCACTTTATGTTGTACTTGTCTTATACGTTTCGTTTCCAGACATTAAAAATCCCATCATTCTATGTTTTAATTTTTATTGTTGATCTTCATAATATTCTAAAGAATCTAAGAGAATAATCATTTTTTGAGAATAATCATTTCTTATATTTACCCAGATATTTACCATTTCTGTTGCTCTTCCTCTATTCTTTTTTTTAAAATTTTTTTTTTTTTTTTTATTTGACAGAGAGAGACAGTGAGAGGGGGAACACAAGCAGGGGGAGCGGGAGAGGGAGAAGCAGACTCCCTGCTGAGCAGGGAGCCCGATGTGGGGCTCCATCCCAGGACCCTGGGATCATGACCTGAGCCGAAGGCAGACACTTAACGACTGAGCCACCCAGGCGCCCCGTGCTCTTCCTCTATTCTTGATATTCCAAGGTTTCCTTTGGTATAATTTCCTGGAGCATTTCTTTTGGAGCAGGTATTCTTGTGATGAACACTCTGTTTTCCTTCATCTGATAATATTTTTATATTACCCTCTCACTCCAGAAGGATATTTTTATTGGATATAAATTTCTGTATTAACCGTTCATCTCAACAGCTATTTTTAAATGTCTTTCTTGTCTCCATGGTTTATGAGAAGAAATCAACTGTCATCGTATCACTATATGTAATGTGGCGTTTTTCTCTGTCTGCTTTCTGTTTTCTTTTAAGATTTTATTTATTTATTTATTTATTTATTTATTTATTTATTTAAAGAGCACAAGCCGGGAGAGCGGCAAAGGAAGGGGGAGAGAGAGCATCTCAAACAGACTCTGTGCTGAGTGTCAAGCCTGACGTGGGGCTTGATTTCACAACCCTGAGATCATGACCTGAGCTGAAATCAAGAGTCGGATGCTTAACCGACGGAGCTACCCAGGCACCCTGACTCTGGCTCCTTCCAATATTTTTTCTTCATATTTAGTTCTGTGTAGTGTGATTATGATGTGTCTGTATGTGAATTTCCTTGCGTTAATCCTGGGTGACAGTCACTGAGCTTCTTGAACGTGTGAGTTCATGTTCTTTGCTAAATTTAAAAAGTTCTCATCCATCATTTCTTCAAGTATTCTTTTTACACCACACTCTTTTTCTCTCCTCTGGGATGCCAATGAAACAAATCTTAGACCTTGTGATGTTGTTTCACAAATCCCTGAGGCTCTCTCTTCATTCTTTTTCAATCATCTTTCTCTGTTTTGTCCATTTTAGATATTTTTTATTGATCCATGTTCAAGTACACTGAACTTATCCTCTTAAAACTCCATTCTGTTATTGACCACATCCAGTAAATTTCCTATTTCTTTTATTTTAGTCTTTATTTTAAAATCTTGTTTGTCTGATATAAGTATGGCCACTCTGGCTTTCTCTTTTCTTTTAAAGTTTATTCATTTTTTTTTAGTAATCTCTACAACAAATGTGGGGCTTGAACTCACAACCCTGAGATCAAGTGTCACATCCTCCACTGACTGAACCAGCCTGGCACCCTGTAAATTTCTTATTTCAATCACTGTATTTTTCAGTTCAAAAATTTCCATTTAGTTCTGTATTTTTTTTTAATTTCTTTGCTGAAACTTTCTATTTTTCCATTTGTTTCAAGAGTATTTGACTTTCCCATACAAACAAAAATTGAGGGAATGTGTCACTAATAGCCCATATTGCAAGAAATTATAAAAGAAGTTTTTCAGAGAAAGGGAAAATTATATAACTCAGAAACATATCTATACACAGAAAGGAAGAGTGTTAAAGGAATACATGAAAGTAAAATAAAGGGGCACCTGGGTGGCTCAGTCGGTTGAGCAGCTGCCTTCGGCTCAGGTCATGATCCCAGGGTCCTGGGATGGAGCCCCACATCGGGCTCCCTGCTCCGCAGGAAGCCTGCTTCTCCCTCTTCCTCTGCCCTTGCCCCTGCTTATGCTCTCTCTCTCCCCCTCTCTCTCAAATAAATCAAAATCTTTAAAAAGAAAGTAAAATAAAATCCTTTCTTTTTCTTATTCTTATTGATATAACAGTTTGTTAAAATAATAGCAACAACATATTTGGTGATTATAGCTTATGGGTAAGTGGAATGAATGACAGCAATGTTATAAGAGACAGGAGGGAGGAATTGGGAATATTCTGTTAGCAGGTGCCTGCACTACCTTTGTATTGCAACGAAAATGGATTAGCTGTAAATGTACATTGCAAACTCTAAGGCAACTACTAAAAAAAGGTAAAAAAAAAAAAAAGTATGATTGATATGCTAAGAGAGGAGAAAAAAATGGAATCGCCTAAAATGCTTAATTAAAACCAGAGAAGGCAGAAAAAGAGAAGAAGACAGAGTATTTGCCCTTATTTATTGAACCATTGTTATAATAGATGCTTCAAAGTATTTGTCATAATTCCAACATCTGTGTCATCTTGGAGTTGGAATCTGATGATCATTTTGTTTTTTTCCCTTGCAAATGGAGGTTCCTAATTTTTCATATGCTGAGTAATTTTGGACTGCATTCTGCACAGTTTGAATATTATAGTATGAGACTCTGGGTCTTGTTTGATTTCTAAGGAAAATATTGTGGTTTTGTGTTTGTTTTCTTTTTTTATGTTGTTTTGTTTTTGCTTTAGGATGTAATAGAACTGGTTAGGTTCGAGCTGCAAGTTCCAACCCAGCTTCTGTGGGCTGTGGATCCAACGTCAGTTCAGTTTTCAAAATGTTCTCAGTGTTCCTTGGATTTGTCTCGCATATACACCACTCAATGGCCACTCTGAGACCACACAGTGGTCTAGTGGTCTTTGGTATGCAACTCAGAAGTGTGCCCAGGAGTTCACACACCGCTTTATAGGATCTCTGTCCCTGAGAAATTTCTGCCTCTCTGGGGCCCTCCTTCATAGTCCTCTGGCCAGCAAGCTGGGCTGTTCATTTTCCTGTTCTGATGCAACACTTTCCATCGTCTGCGTATGGTGTGTAGGGGAGGATATATCTTTTCCTCTACCCTTCTAAGTTATAGCCTGGGGCCCCTGTAACAAAAAGGAGATTAACAAGAGGAAAATATACAAATTTATTTAATATAAGTTTTACATGACACTGGAGCCTTCATAAGGAAATGAAGACCCAAAGAAGCAGTTAAATCTGAGTGTTTTTATGCTAGGTTTGATGAAGAGTGGAGAGTCATGGAAAAATGTAAAAGCACAAAAAAGAGTATGAGCTAAGTGTAGTTAACTGGGGAAAATCGCAAGGTCTGGTCATTTGGATTCCTTTCAGCATCCCTCTGTCTTTGAAGATAAGGACATTCCTTTTCTCTAGGTATTGGGAGGGCACCTCACACATGAGGGTCTATGACCTGCTTCAGAGGGAGGCCAGAAAGTCCTTCCCGCACTTGCCACTTCTCAAATTCCTTCGGCTTGAAATATTCAATACACCAACGTGCCATATTTGGGGGCAGCATATCCTGAACTCCATCATGGGCTGAGAGGTAGGACGGCAGAGAGATAGAAATAATGTTTATTTATTCTACACCCTTGGGGCCATAGTTCCTCCACGTGGCCCAGTACAGGGCTGATCCCAGGCAACTTTCAAAACAGGCAAAGATGTCTTTGGCATCCTCCTACCATTTTACTAACACCTGTCTCTCTGATTTTAGTTATTTTAGGTGACTTCTAAAATCCCCACAATGAAAGGCTCTTTTTTAAAAGTAATTTAACATTGTAAATAGCACAGTAGCTGGGGTTCAGGGTACCTTTCTTTGGACCCTGTTTTTATTTGGATCCTACTTATTAATTGGGTGACCTTAGGAAAATTACTTAAACTACCTGAACCTTACTTTCCTCTTAATAGTATTTACCTCCTGAGGTTGCTGTGAGTTTTATTTTATTTTTTAAAGATTTTATTCATTATTTATTTGTCAGAGAGAGAGAGAGCACAAGCAGGGGGGAGCGGCAGGCAGAGGGAGAAGCAGGCTCCCCGCGAGCAGGAAGCCCAACGCGGGGCTCTATCCCAGGACTCTGGGATCATGACCTGAGCCGAAGGCAGACGCTTAACCAACAGTGTCACCCAGGCGTCCCAGTTGCTGTGAGTTTTAAATGAGATATTGCATATAAAGTACTTAGCACAGTACCTGACACAGAGAAATAGTAAACGCTTAGTAAATAGGAGCTGTGACTTTTGTAACTTAAGGAAAAAAATTTGCTGTTCTGGGACAAATTTCAAATTTGTTTCATGATTATCTTTGTATGATTATCAAGCAAGAAGGCTATATTATAAATCATGTGCTTTTGAATTTTAGCACAGAAGTTCTCACATGGCTTTAAACACCCAAATCCTACTTAATACACACCAGCACCTATATGTATCCTACTGAATGTATGAATTTGAATTGTGTCAAATCAAAGGTACAGAATCTAAACTGAATAGGACCCTATTTTACTTGCATTCACTACATTTCAAAGTATGAGTTTTACTGATCAGCATTTATTGCTCTTGTTCATGGTACTATTGTGCATGTTTATGACCATGATTACACTTAATGTATTTAATTCTTACTTAGGATTTATTCATGTGTATGTTTCTTTTTTATTTTGAGGCAATGTTCTCTTTAGTAAGGCACAAATTCCAAAGTGATTTATTATTTTTTTAAGTAATCTCTATGCCCAACATGGGGCTCGAACTCACAACCCTGAGATCGAGAGTCGCATGCTCTACTGATGGAGGCAGCCAGGTGCCCCTTCCAAAGTGACGTAAAGAAGACATATAGGCAATATGATGTTGAAGTCTGTGCTTCTGGAATGCACCTCAGTTACAGCAATAATAACTTGCATTTGAATACTGCTTTTATAATTTCCAAAGGACTTCCATAAAGCCTTTCAAAATTTTGTTAAATTGCATGTTTTAGGGGAGCCTGGGTGGCTCAGTCGGTTAAGTGTCTGCCTTCGGCTCAGGTCATGATCCCATGGTCCTGGGACTGAGCCCCGCATCAGGCTCCTTGCTCAGCAGGAGGTCTGCTTCTCCTTCTCCCTCTGCCCCTACCCCTGCCTGTGTTCTCTCCCTCTCTCTCTCTCTCTAATGCATAAAATCTAAAAAAAAAAGAAAAGAAAATTGCATGTTTTAGTCCCAACAGTGAAAAATCTGACTCCACTTAAAAAATGAACTGAAAAATCAATCTTTCATTTTTTTTTTTAAGATTTTATTTATTTGACAGAGAGAGACACAGCAAGAGAGGGAACACAAGCAGGGGGAGTGGGAAAGGGAGAAGCAGGCTTCCCGCGGAGCAGGGAGCCCGACGCGGGGATTGATCCCAGGACTCTGGGATCACGACCTGAGCCGAAGGCAGACACCCAATGACTGAGCCACCCAGGCGCCCCAATCTTTCATTTTTATACAATAGTATTTTTATTTTTACTAACAACAGTTGCATTTGTGTCATGGACAGAGCCTACCCACTATCCCAGTAGCATGACCTTTTTTTTCCTTCATAAAATAAGTGTAAGACAGAAAACCATTTTCATGGGAGGCATCACACAACTAAATGCAAGGGATAAGAAACAAATAGCTTATTTAAACTGAGAAGGTAATTTAAATATAATTAGTCATTTTACATTTGTAGAAGCATTCAACAAAAGATTTGTGGAGTGAATGGCCAGTTGAACTTTTTATTAATTTAAAAGATGAATTGCAAGAAGAAGGTAATATAAAATTGAATTTCTGCCACACATTTCATATGCTTCTCCTGGCTCAAAAACAACAGCCTGACACTCAACTTTTGCTGGCTCGCTCTTGCCTACCAAATGGGGTACATTTGCTTGACATTTAATTTTTTCCATTCTCACACCTCGTCTGATCTACCACTCCCCCCTTCAAATCCTCGATGCCAGCCCACCTGGACTGTTCTGAACTGTTCTTTTTAAAAAAATAAAAAATAAAAAAGATTGTATTCACTTACTTGAGAGAGAGCACAAGAGGGGGAGGGTCAGAGGGAGAAGCAGATTCCCCGCTGAGCGGGGAGCCCGACGTGGGGCTCAATCCCGGGACTCTGAAATCATGACCTGAGCCGAAGGCAGACGCTTAACCGACTGAGCCACCCAGGCGCCCTGAACTGTTCTTTGTTCTGTGAACACAGTCACACTCCCCCAGCTCAGGAACTCTGCTCATGTGGTTTCCTTTGCTGCAAATGATCTCCCTATTTCCAGCTTACCTGTGGAAGCCTATCTGTGTGTGCGTGTGCGTGTGCACGTGCACATAACAACCATTTTTTAAGGCTCGTGAATTCCATGAGTCAGGAGCCCAGACAGCACAGCAGACATGACTATCTCTTCTCCACAACGGCAGGGGCGTCCGCTGGGAAGACCTGAATGGCTCCTGTGATTCAATGCCTAGGAGCTCTAAATGTCCAGAGGCGTCTTCACTCACTGCAAGTTGCTCTGCTGCAAATTTCACTCACATCTAGCACCTGGGCTGGGTTGCCTGGAAAATTCTGCTCAGCTGAGCTGTTGACAGAAGCACCCTATTTAATAGGGACTCCCCATGTGGCCTCGGCTTCCCACAGCCTGGTAGCCTGGAGGTTCCAAAAGTTGAGTGTCTCAGCCAAAAGTCCCACCCATTCTTGAAAGCCCCCTCTCAGAGGCATGTCCCCCATATGAAACCTTTCCCTTTTTCCTCTAAGCAGATATGTTTGCTCTCTTTTGAAACATTAGTAGTTTCTTTGTGCCTCTCTTTAAGTACTTTTCTCATTCTGTCTTGGTTTTATAGCTGTTTTTATATTTACTTTTTCATTCATCTTATGTTCCTGTCTGTTCCCTAGGAGCACTTTGAGGGCAAGAACCAGGTTTTACTCATCCACGTAGTCTCCAAAGCAATTAATAAGGTGCCTTCCCAGGATATCATACATGCTAGACAAATGTCTGTTGAATCAAAAAGGACAGAAAACCTAGTTCCCTAATCTTCCAGCAAGCATTTCAATTTCTTAAATATCCATGAAAAAAAAAAAAAACCCACACTTTTACTTGATACATATATGTGTTTGGGAGTATCATGAGTTATGTCAAGCCATAATAATCAAACAAACAGGAATACCATTTGGCAGTTGGCAAAGAGGAATCAGGTAACCACTGTGAAGTGGTTATTTCCAATCAACCATGCATCCATGGATGGTTTGTGAACCATGGTTAATTTAATATCCACACATGCTTATTAGAAGTATTCAGCCTCTTGCTATAATCAACGTGTTTATATATTTACAAGTAATGACTTTCTGGTTATTTTAATTAAGAAACCCTTCATTCATTAGGATTCTGTTGACTAATATAATCCCTTCCAATGGGGCAAACTAGTATTTATTGCAGTTGTAGGAAGAGCAGGTTGACAAATTGCCACAGACATCCGCAAAGAGGTCTTGATTAACCTGTTAGTGGAAGAATTAAATCAGATAAACATTCTGGAGAGCAATTTTGCAATAAATATCAAATGCATATCCTTTGATCTAGTAATTTCTCTTCTAAGAATTCATCCTCGTCATCTGCTCAAGTATATGAACCTGATATTAATGGAAGCACTGGTTATAAGAATATATATTTAGAATCAAGAGAAACATGTCTAATGGAGCACAGGTGAAATAAACGATGGTACGGCCATACAGTGGACTGCTACGTAGCTGTTAAAAAGATTGAGGAAAAGGAATACACAATAACTGAAAGATATCCATGATATATTATTTATCAAAGCAGCTGCAGGACAATATGTAGATCATGCTCCCATTTGTATTAAAAGCGAAACACCAATACATGTTTATAAATTGTAGAGGGGTGGCTGGGTGGCT
Source organism: Phoca vitulina (assembly GCF_004348235.1). Classification (NCBI taxonomy): domain Eukaryota; kingdom Metazoa; phylum Chordata; class Mammalia; order Carnivora; family Phocidae; genus Phoca; species Phoca vitulina. The sequence continues at coordinate 9,380,945 of NW_022589742.1, forward strand.
CCCTCGGCTAAGCCTCCGGCTCTTGATTTTGGCTCAGGTCACGATCTCAGGGTCGGGGATCGAGCCCTGCGTCAGGCTCTGCACTCAGCGGGGAGTCTGCTTAAGGATTCTCTCTCTCCCTCTACCCCTCCCTCCCACGCACACACACTCTCTCTCTAAAATAAATAAATAAATATAAATACATATACTGTAGAAATGTAACCAGGACCAGAGTTGTGTCGGCAGGGGGAGGGGGCGGGGGAGGGCAGAAGGGAAGGCAGGGCTATATATAGTAGTTCTGACAACCAAAATGTGTTGTCAATCTTACTTAGAAATGGACTTCTAGGGGCGCCTGGGAGGCTCAGTCATTAAGCATCTGCCTTTGGCTCAGGTCATGGTCCCAGGGTCCTGGGATCGAGCCCCACATCGGGCTCCCTGCTTGGTGGGAAGCCTGCTTCTCCCTCTCCCGCTCCCCCTGCTTGTGTTCCCTCTCTCGCTGGGTCTCTCCCTGTCAAATAAATACATAAAATCTTAAAAAAAAAAAAAGAAATGTACTTCTAATGTTAAGGAACTCCTCTCTTTCTCTGTCAATCGTCTCCCAGTGGCTCAGGCACCCATTTCCATTCTCTCTGACTGACCTCTGGGGAGCCAGTCCAGAGCCAATTCCCAGTCTGTCAATTCTGGCTAGTCCAATCAACTCTTTCTCCCGACCTCTCAGTTTTCTCCTCCTTTTTTTTTTTTTCCAGGCCCTCAACACCTTACCCCCCAGTTCCTGCAGTTGCCTTCTAGCGGATCTCCCAGCCCATGGTTTCTCTTCCTCCCTCTGTCCTCTACAGGATCCTCCTATTCCCCAGCCATGCGCCAGCCCAAGGCCTTCCGTGCTTTCCACTGGTACACGTTCCAACTCCAGAGGAAGGTTGGGCAGTCGCGCACCCTTCCACAGCCTGGCCCAGTCCAGGCATAACTCTCAGGCCCCCCATGTGGTGATGGGCTGACTCCTGGCCGTGGGGATCCCTCTCTGGAAGGCCCTTCCTGCCTTCCCAGCTCTCTGAATTCTAGTTATTCTTCAGTACTCACCTTCCCCACTATGAGAACCCACTTATTTTTCTGGACCCCAGCAATGCCTTCCTCATCAAACTCCTCATGCGTTACTTCTTATAATCTCTCTTTTATTGCCAGGTGAGGACCTCCCTGAGAGCTGTGGGGAGGCTCCTTCCTAGCGGAAACCACGTCTCTTACGCGGACTACGTCACCTGAATTTCCTCAGGCTTTGCCAGCACGCGTGTAGAGTAAAGTCACAAGAACCGATGCTTCCCTGACCCTTATCCCTATCCGCCTCTGTGGGACCCTGCCCTCCTGCAAAGCGCCCCTCACGTACTTCTGGGAGTCTCCAAGTGGCATCTCGCTTTTGCTCATGATTGAGTCCCTGTCAGCTGTCCAGGTCCACGACCATGTGGCGTGCACCATTTCTGTCTTCATTTCCTGCTCTCAGTCCCTGCCAGACACCAGTGCCTCCCACTGGGCCCTACCGCCACTTCCACTGGATCCCACCGTGTTCACTAGGCACCAGCCTCCCGCAGACCCACGACAATTCTATTTCTTTGTGCTTGCCACACTGCTGTGAATCTAACAGTCTCTCACAGACATTAGCTGTTGAATAAAGGATGATATTCACTAGGACATGCTTTGATTTGCTTTTCTGGGGGTGGAGATAGGTTGCCCTGATTTATCCTCACGTTCTCTGCAGTCACCATCGGGACCTGTCAGCTGACACCGCGAGGTAGTTTTTCAGGGCTCAGGGTACACACCCTTCTGAGCTGTTGAGCCAAGTAATCCTACCTGCCAGGGTTGCCAGCCCAAATCAATGGGTCCTGCTCTGATGTGTTTTGATCCTTGTATGGAAACTTCCTATCTCTGGGTCTTCAAAGTTCAAATCCAAGTAGGAGTTGATCTCAAATTTCCAGAAAGGTCAGTTCACTCCTCAAACAGAGTTTCTTTGTGCCCATCTGCTAGGCCAGAGAGAGAGAGAGTTCCCTAATGCAGTTCTCACAAGGGGAGAATTGGAGAAGTAAAACAATCCACCTAAATGCTTTCTCTGCAAGGAGTGGTCCAGGGTAGTGCAGCTAGGAAGGCACGGACAAACGCCCAGCATGCAAGAGTGTGGTGGAAGGATGGTCAGAAGACTGTTTATGAGTGTTTGTTTCTTAGTGCTTAACAATATGACCATTCAGATGGCTCCTGGAGGCTTTGAAGTTAAAGCCCCTGGCAAAGAGAAGTGTTCACACTTGGGGCTTCAGTCCACCAGACCCAAGGTCAAGTAAACCTGGTGGTGTGAAAGGCTCACAATAGAAGCTCACATGGTAGGAGATCCATCTGGATCTTTTCAGGTCTTTCTTTTAAAAGACCTGAAAGAAGGATGCCTGGGTAGCTCAGTCAGTTGAACATCTGCCTTCGGCTCAGGTCATAATCCCAGGGTCCTGGGATCAAGTCCCACATCAGGCTCCCTGCTCAGCAGGGGCCCTGCTTCTCCCTCTGCCTGCCGCTCCCCCTGCTTGTGCTCTCTCTCTCTCTCTGTCAAAAAAATAAATAAAATCTTTTAAAAAAATAAAATAAAATACCTGAAAGAACATGGAAATACTCTATCCTTATAAAAGCAGAAGGTAACTGTTTAGTCCTCAATAGTCTTAGTAAAGGAAATATTTTCAAATCATACAAATTGGGTTAGTAACTTCCTGTGACATCTAGCCATTGTTCAAATGTGACAGACGTAAGAAAGAAAAACAGATGGTCTGAAATGCATGGTCCTTTAGTGGCAGATACAGCACTAGATGATTCCAAACTGTTTGTAGCAGGTGTGAAATTTTCATGAGCTACTTTCATATAAACATTTTTGGAATTTCAAGGACATTTCTGTTATGTGGGTCTCATTCAAGGAAAATACCATAAGTAATTCTTCATCTATACAAAGGAGAAACAGGGAGTGATTATTTGCCTAACAAAAGGATCTTCATCCCCTACAGAATACAGTTGACCTTCCAACAAAGGGGGTCAGGGGCCCTGACAACCCTGCACCATTGAAAATCCACATATAACTTTTGACTCCTCAAAAATTTAACGAACAGCTTACTACTGACTGGAAGCCTTACCAATAACACAAACAGTCGATTCACACACATTTTGTATGTTATATGTATTATATACTGTATTCTTACAATAAAGTAAGCAAGCAAAAAGAAAATGTTATTAAGAAAATCCTAGGAAAGAGGGGCGCCTGGGTGGCTCAGTCAGTTAAGTGTCTGCCTTTAGCTCAGGTCATGACCCCGGGGTCCTGGGATCGAGTCCTGCATCGGGCTCTCTGCTCGGCGGGAAGCCTGCTTCTCCCTCTGCCTCTGCCTCTGCCTCTCCCTCTCCCTCTCCCTCTCCCCCCACCCCCTGCTCATGCTCTCTGTCTCTCTCTCTCTCAAATAAATAAATAAAATCTTTTTTTAAAAAAGAAAATCCTAGGAAAGAGAAAGCACGTGTATCGTAGTACTATACAATATTTATCAAAACAAATCCACATGTAAGTGGACGCACGCAGTTCAAACCCATGTCGTTCAAGGGTCAACTGTAATATGAGATTTAATGTACACAAACATGTTTTCTTGGGGCCCTTGGGTGGCTCAGTCAGTTAAGTGCCCGACTCTTGATTTCGGCTCAGATCATGATCACAGGGTGCTGAGATCGAGCCCCGCGTCGGGCTCTGTACTGGGCGTGGAGCCTGCTTAAGATTCTTTTTCTCCCTCTCCCTCTGCTCCCCTTCAAATAAATAAATAAATAAATAAATAAATAAATAAATAAATAAATAAATAAATAAAATGTTTTCTCATGACATTTTTTAAATCCCACTTTCATGGACTTGTTTTGGATGATAAAAGTAAGGCTCATCTCTTCTGAGCGCTTGAGACTGGTATGTCAGTTTGTGCTGTTCGAGCCTTGCCCTCCTCCCATCCGCCCCTCATTTGGTTCTGGCAGCCCCGTGAGGGCAGAATTCTCCATCTCTATTTTGTTTCACCTTTACCGTGTGTGTGGTTTTGTTTTACGCCACCGTGAACATTTTCTTGTTGCAAACTATCACAGTGACTGGAAGTCTAACATCGGAGAGTCTCTCTATCCTGCTCTACCTTCACAACTTCTCTCCATCGAGTTAAAGGTATCCTCACATTTCATAGAAACACCCACTAAGGGGTGGTGGTGATCTTTTCAGCCTAGAGAAGTGGATCCCAAGCCTGACTGCGTGTCAGAATCACCTGAGGTTGTGACAAATTCAGGTTCCAGAACCTCACCCCGGACCAACTGAATCAGAGTCTCTTGCAGGAAGAAACTTCGGGAGTACCTATTTCAGATGGCACCCCTACTCCTACCTCGGGGAGAGGACTCTGCTCTTCCTAATTCCTTCACTCGGGAACTTTAAACAGCACTTTACAGATGCTTGGAGGGTGGCACAGAGATAACCGAGGCAGGAGCTTTCAACGACTAGCTCATAACTTATAATCCACACCCCATTCCCAGCCCACCTCCTGGCAGGGTCCTTCTGGCAGGTGCCAGCTCCAAATGCACACCAACAGGAATCTTCTGGAAGTCTCATGCTGAGGATTCCAGATCCAGCTCCTCTTGGCACCAGCAAAAGGAGAAACTCCTCCTCTCCTGCCAACTTAGATCACTGGCCCACTTTCCCACCCCAAAGTAGTTGACATTGAGATTCTTTATTTCCTCCTGGGGAAATCCCACTCCTCCTCTCCAGATACCATGACCCAGACAGATAATCAGGAGTCCACAGTCCATTCTTCAAAGGCTGGTACGTTTCGTCTCAAATAATACCAAGGGGGGGGGGCATCTTTTACCTAGGCTAGCCAGGTCCGCCTCAGTTCCTTGTCACAGCCTCTCCTCCCAGTTAAGGCCAAGGAAAATTCAAACCTGCACACCTCTCTTGCCACAGACTAATCGCAACTCCAAATCTATTGAGAGAAAATCCCAGGGCAAAAAGCGATACCCATCTTGGGGTGGGGGGATCCGAGCTTAATCCATCTTTAGAAAAAGGGAAATTCTTTAACTCTATTGGAGAGTAGTTTGTTTAAACCCAATTTACATCACCAAACAGATTGATTAGCATCTCACTCTGAAGTAAGTTTCCTCCCGAACAAAGGCTTTTTATGACAAAAGTTGCTCATTGAGGCGGAGTTCCCCTAAACAAAGCCAGGACCTGCTCCCCTTGAAGTGTGTCCCTTCCAGGCCCCTCACACTTTTCTTCCTATCTAAAGCCTATCCAGCTCAAATCCCTCTTCTTCCTGGAAGCCTTCCCTGACCATCCTTGGACTACTAGGATGCCTTTTTTCCAATGAATCACGACCATTGTTACCTATCCTGTTCATCTGGCAATCGCTCATATACATGGTCTTAAGACTTGGCACTATTCTTGTATTATTGCCCTGAACTTTCGAGTTCTTTTACCATTTAAATCTCGGCATAAACATCTGTTACCACCCCCACCGCCCCCACTTGCTCATGAACTACTCAAAAGAGTGCCAACGCGCGCATCTCTCCAGCTTCTTTTAGACTATCTAGAGCCACTTCTGTCTTCCCCTCCAGCACTAGCTCTGTCTGTGCTTGTCACACAAGTAACCAGTGCGTGGTTGACAGGAATCATCGAAAATATCCTGCTGCTCCCAACAACGTCGATGAAAAGCTGGTATCATGTTCAGCCCTCACAACAGCCCTAGATGGCCGGTGTCGGCATTAACCCCATTACATTGATGAGGAAACTGAGACCCAGAAAGGGAAGCAGATGGCCTGAGGTCACACAGCTGGGTCAGCCAGAAGCAAGTCTAAGCTGGCTCCCAAAGAATGTTCTCCCGCCTATTATTTCTAACTACTTCCCTAGGGGTCTCTTGACTGGCCCGTGAGATGTGTGGAAAGGCATACTGCAAAATAAGTTCGGGCCTGAGGAGGGGCTTATGTGTCAAGCTATGAAATGTGTACTTAATTAGATAAGCCACGGGGCACCACTCAAGGCTCCTGAGCACAGAAAGGACAGGATCGGCGTTAGGTGTTAGGAAGATGAATCTGAGGAGTGATGAGAGCCTGCAAGCGGGGAGGACCAGGTAGTAGGGAAAGACAACAGTCCAGATGAGGCAAGACAGTGGAGTGGACTGATCATGAATACATTCCTCCTCAGCCAACTTCTGGAGCCAAAGGAGGGAAGAAAAGGTAACCTCTCAATATTATACAAAATGAACATACTTTTCCTTGGCGTTTCCTTTTCTCATGTCTCTTCTGATTCTGGTCTCCTCTCTCCCCTTGTGACTGAGCTACAGTCACCAACACGGGACTCTTCTGTTGGGTTTTGAATTTGTTTCTAAGGAACACAAACATGTAAAAGTTAGAATTGTAATGATCCCAACTTGGAGCACAGCCACAGTATTCTATGTTCGGGGCTGGAATATAGTAAAACCTGCCCAATGTTTCTGCCCGAAGCTCAGACACTTGAGCTTGAATAGCGCCTGAGAGAAAGATACTGAAATTAAAGATGACAAAGTGGGAATCAGGAACCTCTTTTGAAAACAGTGTGTTAAAGGAAATAAGAAAGCCCCCCCCCCCCCCCGGCCGGCTCAGTCAGTGGAGCGTGGGACTCTCGATCTCGGGGTTGTGAGTTCGAGCTCCACAATGTGTGTAGAGATTACTTTTTTTAAAAAAAGGAGGAAATCTTAAAAAGAAAGAAAGAAAGAAACAAAGAAAGCAACAAAGAAACAAAGAAAATTAGAGATATTTAACTTGCATTCAAGTTAGGAATTTGGACCACATCTACAAGTTTAAACAAAAAGAAAGAATTGCATGTGCTTTTTTTCGAAAGGAGGACATAATCTACTAATTTTAAAAACATCTGAACACTTAAACTTTTTTTTTCAAAACCTAATGCGAACATGAGTATTTTCTCTCCTACTCATTCTCTGACCTCTCCTATCAGCCCTCCTCCAGCTGGATTTTTCCAGATCTCTTTTGATAAGCTTTATTTCTATAGCTCCAGAAAAGCGTGTGGCTAGATGCTCCTCAGACAGCCGTGATCCTATGAGCCCAGATGACGAAGACCCACTGCAGTCTCATGATTTACACATCAAATGCCTTTCAATAGCTTCACATATTTGGGATTACTGATGCTCCAATAACGCATTAGGCACTTGTGGTGGTATTGAAGCCACAAGAAAGGAATATTACTTTATTAATACATGGTTGAAGATGTGCTCTTTCACGGAGGGAAGGAAACACACACAGTAAAAAGCACATATGCTCTACTTGTCTGACATCAAAGAATCCAGAGTAAACCTCATCAGACAAAATGAGCACAGGACCGGGCACCACGGTGCGCGCGGTCTTTCTGGTTGCAGTAGGGGAATGGTTAGTCACAAAAAGGGTTGCTCTAAATCGGGAAACTCTCCTACTTACTGCATTCTGAAAGCTTTACTGTACCGTGCCTCTATTTAGTGTGCAGGGTATAATAAAATCCATGTGTGAATGTTTATATTTTAAAGATGTTGCGCTCCAATATGTTCTGAGTTAGGGCTTTTGAACATACTGTATGGATTCAACACAAAGCTAACTGAAGGACTAATCTTCCCATTGTTACACTTTAATTAGTGCGACCTGTCATTACAACTTTTTATGATGGAAAGTATCAGGCCTTTTATCTTACTTTTAAGCCCTATTCTGAAAACAGCAGAAAGGGAACTGAAAAGACAAAGGAAATTGCATTTTATGGAACAATAAGGGGAGTCTTTAAAAATCCAGGGAAGTTCACAAACTGCCAATGAAATCTAGTTGGAGGCACCAGCACTAGGAAGATGGCCTGTTACTGGGGATGCAATATTAGACGCCGGCTACCTCCTTAATCCTCTCCAGAATCCAAAGTCTAGGAAAGAATAAGAACATTTCATTACAGCAGCCCATAAGGGTGGCCTCGCAATTGTATCACTTACTGTGTAGGAATTTAGAGACGAGGTCCAAAGCTCTTAGGTCCTCCTCTGTCACACCTGTGTCCTCTTTACCAGCAGATTCGAGTTCTACAACAAATGCTTATTACAAATTTATTACATTGATTTCGTTATTTGTTTCACTAAATATTGTCCTGGCCCCTTTAGTCGGAAGTTGGACACTGAAGAAACACAAAAATCAGTACTAAAAATAGCACCAGAAATTAGAAGATTTACAGAATTAGCCGGAAATTAAGACCCACGACAACTACAAATGTGACAGCTTGAGCTACTTTTATTAGATGAGCCAGATTTAGCAAACTTGACATCTAAGTAAATAATGCCCTCCAAACGTTCTCAGGAAATGGTGACTTAAGAGAAAGAAAGAAAAAGAGCTAAAAAAGCCAGAAGCCACAGACAAAAATAGGGCTTTCTGATTTTGTGTAATTCTCTTCTGCAAACACTATTTATGTAAACATTATTGTAGCTTGTCCTCAAGACAGAAGAGGCTTGATATGAATTAATGTACTGTTTTGAGGAAATGTGCATGTTTTGAAAGCACATGGGACAAAAAAACAAACACAAAGTTGAGAATGCAATTTTTCTCTTTTGGAGTGAAAAATAATTGGTTATTGCTAAAACAAAAATGCAAAAGTTAAGTCAAGGGTATACTCCACTTCTATGGAGTGAAAAAAATAATTGGTTACTGCTAAAATACCTTTCCTTCACTCTTTCACTATTATCTAATTTGGGGCAGATTCAGTTGGTTCACTTTGTGTCTGACTTGGAAACCAAAGCTTTAAACTGAGATAAATTGAGAGCTTTTCAAAGCAGAATCGGAAAAGGAGTGGGGGGCGGGGGGGGGGGGGCTCTGAAAACAGGGAGGATGCCGCTGTACAAAATTCCGGCCTTACAAATTCCAACACACATGCCAATTTATTCCCTTTCTCCACTCTCTATCTGCAGTTTAAAGCTGGACCAAAAAAAGCACTACCACCACAACAAAAAGAAGCTGGCTCCTACATCAGAAACCCAATTCGAGGCCCACTCCAATTCTAGAGCTCTCTTCAGTCCCACCCAAACCCCAAGGGGATGAGAAAAGAGGGTAACACAGAAGAAGAGGGGGTGGTCTCCTCTTTTCCTACCTCTCGCATGACCACCCCCGGTTTGTCTGGGTAACTGGGGAAGGAGAGCCGAGGTGTGCCTTTGGCATCCATAGTTGGGTCACCGCACCTTACTAGGGTTCCATCATCTGACTACACTGTGAATTAAAGTTGAAATAGAAGAACTGGCAAAAAGCTTTCTGTGAGGTAATCCAGAGACTCTAACTAGCACTGATTCTAAAGAGAAATAAATTGTGAGTTTAAAATAACCTAAAATCGGGGTGCCTGGGTGGCTCAGTCGGTTAAGCATCTGCCTTTGGCTCAGGGGCTCAGGTCGTAGTCTCAGGGTCCTGGGATCAAGTCTGGCTCCCTGCTGAGCAGGGAGTCTGCTTCTCCCTCTCCCTCTGCCCCTCCCCTGGCTCATGCTGTCTCTCAAATAAATAAATAAAATCTTTAAAAAATAAAATAAAATAACCTAAAACCTCACGGCTGGCTCAGTCAGTAGGGCATGAGCCTCTTGATCTCGGAGTTGTGAGTTTGAACCCCGTGTTGGGGGTAGAGTTTACTTTAAAAATAAATGAATGAATGAATTTTAAAAAATAATAACCTAAAACCTCAAAAGGAAACTTTGGAACATAACTCATTATTTGTTGGGAACTGCCCGTATTGAAAAGACTCAACAGAGACACTCAATGGCTCACAAAATGCAGATGAACTAAGTGTCTCTACTTGCCACATTCAAACAGGTATCATCTTTAATATAATGGAAAGGCAATCCTTTGGCACCTGTAATGCTCAAAGTTAACTTTAGACTTGGCTTTTTGCTCCAAATAAAGCTGTTGGAATGCCCATCTAAAAGAAATATGAGATAGGTAAAAGAATTATTGTTCTCATTGCAGAAAAAACAAGAGCATTATTTTCTGATTCAGGAAGTGCCAGAATTCTTAAGACAGCACAGTATTTATAATGTTACCATTTTTAATATGTCATGATCATTGACACAGAAAGCTGCAGAAACCCGGAGGAGGACTTTTGGCATAATGAATGGGAAATGATCAGAAATACAAAAAGACTTGGGTTTTGCATTTAAGTTAAATGTTAAATCAAACAAACACATGCTGAGGAATCTACCCCCTGCTTGTAGATACCAATTTGTCCTCAGATCCACATCTATGTGTCTCTGGATGGTTGGCAGTCCTCCGCTGGCAAAATGAAGTAGAGAAAATTGAGACAATTGTCCACACTGGAAAAAAAAAAAGTTTGCCTCGGACAAAAGTCATTTCGGAGTTTATTAATTGAGCAGGCCATAGTGATATCCTGAATCTTAAAAGACCACAAGTAGATAAATTGATAGTAAAGAGTTTCAAGAGTTTTGGTTTTTGCCATTCTCTATGAAATAGTTCTAAAACTTTCATATAGATCAGATTCATCTGGAACACTTGTTTGAAAGGCATATCCAAGCCCAGGCTCTGACACTGAGAAGCTGGACTTCATTTATCTAACCTGGGTCCAAGAAATGTTGTTCTTGTTTAGGTAGGCTCTACACCCAACGTGGGGCTTGAACTCACGAGCCTGAGATCAAGAATCGCACGCTGAGCCACAGGCTGAGCCAGCCAGCTGCCCCCCAAGAAATTTTCATACAGGTGATCCACAAGCCACACCCATCAGGCGGCCCCATGAGCCTCATAGTTCTGTGAAAATATCTAAATTAGCAAAGATAAAATGTCTACTAAGTTACCTAGTACATTCCATGCAAGCAAACCTTGAGTTAGTCATCCAGTCATTCGACACTCACTAAATTGGTGGACGTTGTGCCAAGCCAGGCACAGAGTAGGCGCAAAACTCAGTTTCTTTAGCACCCAGTTATCTGTACCATCTCCTGACTCCCCGCTTCATTTTGTCCCTACACAACATCAGCACATCCAGTTAATTTAATGAATCAACTAATTCAAATATATACAATAACTTCGCAATTCGTATTGAATGTTTTCTGAAATGACTGAAGTTTTGGCCTGAGTTACATATAGTTGGTCCTCTGACTTTCAGAATGCCTAACGAAATCAAGGAGGAATGCAGTGAAAAGTCTTGCCTGAGAACATAAGTAGAGAAGTTCCTGGAATGGTGGAATGGTGGTCAGGTTGTGCCCTGAATGTAACCATTTAAGAGGGGGGAAGCCTGGGACACACGACCTGTGCTTGAGGCTAATGCTCAACCTGAGGATCAGTGCGGTCCTCCGCTTCTTTCATTCTAGACAATACATGTAAAACTCAAACATAAACACTCGAGCCACTCACAGCAGTTGCAGTATTTTTCTCACACGGAAGAAATGGGTTTTAACCATCTATTTTAGCTAAAGAATGCTCTCTCCCGATTCTACCAGGAACTTCAGTTTTGAACACCAGACTACTGTGAACACGTACTTTTCATCTAATTTAACGTATATGCGTGAACACACAAGCCACGACTCCTTTATTGAACACCGTACATGCACAAGATAAGTTTCAATTAGTGCAGGCCAGGAATCAATCCTCCCCCACCCCAACAAAAACTGCCCGAGGCCACACATTTAAAGAAATGAATGCAAATTGAAAACAATTGCACAATTACCTTTTCCAAAATGATTTAATTTTAATTAACATATTTATATTATATGTGGATGCTCAATTTAAAACAAAAGGAGCAAGTGTAGAAGATGTGATAAAATACTTATTGTGTCTCAGGATTTTGCGTTTAGCAATTACCAATTCATTTTCTGATTCAATATTTGCCCAATAGAAAACTGGATGGTTAATTTATAAATTCAAAGTTGTTTCTAGATTTTTCTCTTTTCTTTTTTTGAAAATAGGGAAGGGGTTCTTGTCCTGAGTCATGATTTTCAAGTAGTTTATTCCAACTACTCACTTAACCAAAGTGATTACAGTTTAAGCCCACACAGAAGCATTTGGGTTTAAATTCAGTGTTCAAATAGTTGTGTTATACAATTAGTCAATATGCAATTACAGGGAATCTAATGGAGCCAGATGCATGCGGTCCGGACACAAGCAAACTACAGATTAAGACTTTCTCAGTTTTAAACATACAAAAGCAAATTATGCAGTTAAACAGGGCTCACTAAAGAACCGCATCCATTTTTAACCAGTCGGACCATGTGAATTTTCATTTCACCAGTTCAGAGAGATGCCTTAAGGCACTGAAACTTTCAACACTTATAAAAGTAGTATGAAGTTTCAAGTACCCAGAGCACAGACAACCCCAAAAAGTTATCCTTAATGTTTTTCCTAAATAAGGGTTTCTCTCCCCTCCCCCACTCAATTGCTTTCACAACAATGTCTTATCAGAAAGTCTTGTGAGAAAGCTTCCCTGCCGGCTCATTCACAAGATTAAATCTAGTGCCTGGGACAGAAACATGGTGTTTCAGTGTTCAACGACATAACATCCAATGGAAGAAGCTTCATTTCACATCCTTGATATACCCGCACATCAGGCTCAAAAACCACGGAAGGCTCAGAAATGATCAAGGAATAGACGCCTGATGGAACAGATGCACAGATGCTGTGCTGGAAGAAAAGACAAATGCTGAAGTGCATAATGATTTTGAAAAGATTTCTTTATCAAACATGTCATTTGTTTGAAAGACCAGGGTTGTTGGCATCAGATGTGGGGTACCAGCTTGTTAGCAAAGTGAAACATGATGGCTGCGAGATACTGGCGATTGATGAATCAATTGAAATCACTGATGTTGCTCAACTGAACGTCTTCATTTACTACCTCAATGGTCAGGAGTTAAGGAAACACCTTTTGTTTGGGGTTATCACCACCACCAAGATGTCACATCTCAGTGAATACCCTGGCTAAATATTTTTTATAAAGACTAGGGAAGTCCCCAAAGGAACGTTATCAGCTGGACAACCAATTACATACTCTCTTGGTGATCAGCTGCAAAACTATGACACGAGCGATCTTTTCCATGTAAGTTCTGGCTGGGTAACATTGGTGAATCATCGGTAAACAAGTCCCACGCACTGGATTCCTATCAAAATGTTACAATGCATTTACTCATCTTGTATCACAAATTGCCTATTATTGACTCTGGGACATTTACAGAGAGAATTGTTGGCAACAACATTTTTCTCATTGCACCAATGAAGTTTCTGATGATCTGATTAAAAACAAAGAGGACTTTTTTTTTTCCCCCTAAGGAAAGGCAACAGGAGCAGGAACACTTCTTTAAGAATCAAAGAGGGTGTTCTCCTGCCTGCCCCTGCACCCCGCCCCCTTCCTATTTTACCGGAAGACCTGGAAGGCCGTGCTGACTGATTTGATCCCTGCGACTCTAGACTAATGTCACCTATAGGAGGATCCGCCACGGAAGGCACTACAGCGCTGTCAGGTTTGAAATTGGTCATTTAATATAACCTCGCTCTTACTAAGTAACCGACAACGAATACTCAGAACAAATTGAACACGGCCGACCCCCGCATCTAATAGGGCGAAGTCCAAAAGAAATAGACAAAAGTGATAAACCAGTTTAGGAAGGAATAATGAAAAGTCCTCCAGACTCCATACAAAAGCCATTATCATTCAGCAGTACAACCTCTCTGGGAAGGTCCAAGTCCCCAAAATGAGTGGGAAGGAAACACACACTTCCCACTCAGTTCATCCGGGCAGAGCTTAGTGTGTTTGGTGTTTCTGTTTGGTTTTACTGCATGAATAGACCCATCACTGAGAAAAAAATAACGCATTTCATAATGCTGTAATAGAGCATTTCTTCACCTTCAGTCAGGCCTCAGTTTTAACATAAAATAATCAGGTTATCCTTTCAAAACATAAGAAAACCAAAAGGAGGGGCACCTGGGTGGCTCAGTCGTTAAGCGTCTGCCTTCGGCTCAGGTCATGATCCCAGGGTCCTGGGATGGAGCCCCACATCAGGCTCCCTGCTAGGCAGGAAGCCTGCTTCTCCCTCTCCCACTCCCCCTGCTTGTGTTCCCTCTCTCGCTGGGTCTCTCTCTGTCAAATAAATAAATAAAATCTTAAAACCAAAATAAAACAAAAGTATGGCGGTAAAGTATTAAGACTGGTGGCTGTTGTTTGTGTTTTTATCTTAGGTGAGGCCATAACCTAGGGAGTCCCTAAACTTATTCTAAGGATGCTGACATCGATCAAAACGTTTTGGGGACCCTTCTTTGAGAACTGCTTCCAAAGCTAGCTTCTAAGCCCCATAGGGAAATCGGTCTCATTATTCGACAGTCACATCCGCATAATACTAACATAAATTTAGTAGGGGGAAACTGAATAATTTAAGACATCATACAATTTAATCTTTTTGTTAAACGTGAATGCCAATTTTCACATTGTAAAATTGTCATTTGCTCTAAATACAGTAAGAATCAAGCTGTTGACTAAAGTAAAATTTTATCAAATTAAAAGTAAACCACTAAATTACTATGTTTACAGATTCTAAGTACACAACTTATTTTTATCTAAGAATAAGTGTATTCATTGGAAGATGACTTACAACAGGCATCTAATAACACTTCACTTTTACGTGTTTAAATATTCATAGCTATGTTCATAAACCCACATGCCCTATCTAGCAATTATGCTTATGAAATGCAGTATTTCTTATATACCCTAAGTCTCCATCTATTTTCTGAAAACGGCATTCATTTGCACCCCAGTACAAATCACTGCGTGTTTTTAGCAAAATAATCCATAATAGTAAAACTAGGAAACTACCCCAAAGCAAGAGGAAAAGAAGGGAATTCTCATTTGTTCAGGGATGACTGTGTGCCAGGTTCTTTATGGACTTTTTGTGTTAATCCTTAGAATAACCCTAGGAGGTATTATTATCCCAGGGCAGCTGGCTCATGCACAACTTTGTAGTCTACCTTTCCAAGGGCTTTTTAAGTAATCCCATTATAATACTCCACTGCCTGTCTGAAAGAACACAGTTCTTGTTCTTAAAAACAAAAACAAAACAAAAAATTCTACCGGCGTTGGTATAGTGGGATATAAAAATGTCCAATTTTCGGGAGCTGAGAATCAAAGAACGATAGTCTTTCTTGACTGGCCTATACTCCTGCTCTTAATGTAAATGAACAACCAAAATCAGAGGGAGATGAGCCGTTTTCCCACTACTTAAAAATTACAGTATCATCAGTCTACTTAGAAATTTTAATAAAACTGGATCTAAAGAACCAATAGCGATATACTCTATCAGGCTGCAATTTACAATACCTCTCACGGCGTAATCACGTCAAATAAATAGAATGATGGCCACTCGCAGATTACATTAGATTACAGAGGTTCAATTTAAAATGAGAAATCAAGTATCTGGAGTTCGAAGAATTTCTCTTAAGTGTCTTCATCTTCTCTAACACTACAGTTAATTAACGACAACTTGTGTTTTAATAACACCTATATTCCATGATTCGGTAAGTGTCCTAATCAATGGTTGCCAAGTTGTCTACCCCAAGAACCACTTTGGGGCTCCTGAATAAAAGACATGTAATGTGCCGTGCTATAATATCTGCTCTCCAGAGGCCCTCCTTTCTTCTTCGAGGCCATCTTTAGCTTTGTCTTTCTCTTTCTCACCCAAAGAGTGGTATGCACAAGCTCTTGGTCCTCCAAACTCCTGCCTCCCGTCCTTCCTTCTATTCACCCCTATCAATCCTCGACTCTGAATTTTTCCCCTGACTTCCCCAGCACCTGGCCCCGAGTCCCTCTGGGAAAACACTGTGAGCTCAAAACAGTTGGCTGAGTTTTGTTCAGTGGGTTTGTTTGGTTGGGGTTTTTTTTTTTTTTTTTTTGCAGGTTTTTTGCTCAGTGAAAGCCCAGCTATATCACGAAAACTGTGATGAGAATATAAAATTGTCCCAATTCAACAGGTTAATCAACATTATTTAGGAGTTCTCGTTGTCACCGTAATAAAACAATGATCACAAAAAATTTTAATGGTTTTATTTAAGTCAAACAACAATTGTAGGGATCCTGGGTACTGCTTTTTGAACACAAACATACAAAATTAACAAAACAAGCATTCATGTTTCTAATTTTAAACACTTGAGCTCTACATGTGGAATGCAGATATTTGAAAGAGATTTTCAACAAGGTCAACACAATGCATGAGATAATACACACTGGGTTATGAATTAGGCCAGTCTTCACCTCCATCTTCCCACTTACAATCCTAAAGTGGCAGGGCGTGCGGGGGGTGGGGGGGTGGGAGAGGGGGTGGGGGGGAGCATTTTTGCTTTTTCATTTCACAAATGATTGCTCAACACAGACTGAAATACACCAAAAGAAGAAAAGAGTCTTTTTATACGTCGGGAAGAAGCTACTACTCTTAAAATGATCACTTCAGGGTAACAGACATCCAAATTGATGTGGTTTTCTTTGAAACCTCATCAGTAAATCATTTCTTGCACAGTAGGCTCGGCATTAACCCTGCATTTAGGATAGGTAGTGGTATGGAGGGCTGGCTGCTGCATACCAACGTCAGTGTCAAGTTCTTCGTCAGGAATTAGAGACTGTCCCGGATACCAAGCAGGACAACACTGGCAAAAAAACAAAAAGTGAACTGCAGATAGGTCAAAACAAGCTAGATTTACTCTTAGAAAAATGTCTTAAATTGTTACTGGCTATGTTGTTTTCCATGCTAGTTTATAATAGAACACAATGGAATCTTTTCTTTTTTAACACCATACGTTCAAATGGTCTTTACGGACGTTGTGTTACAACGCAACACGTTAGACAGCACACACATCCTATTAGGGATCGAACAGAATAAACTTGCCATCTGGTGCCGGCTATTTCTACAGTTACCGTAAGCTCACATTTCTCTCTATTCATCAGATTAGTCAACAGGTTGAACTGTCATCACATTAAAAATATGCAAAAGTGTTTGCTTTGTTGTATGATTTTTAAAGAAAGATATTTTCTTTCGCTTTAAGAGATTTTGTTGAAACCAGAGTTTCTTGAATCCTATTCAAAGCTGTTTTGCTCCTGTGTTATTATTATGAGTCCAAGTACTCTGAACCACTCCCCCTTTTAATGCTTCCTGCATACTTAGTGTTTTTCAAGCTGTAAATTTCAATGGTTATGATAGAAACCAAGCCTCAGTGGGAAAAGCAGTGCCCTTCAGAGTCCTCAAACAAATATAAGAGTTCTACCAACTTATCACTCATCCAGTTTTGCAGAAATTCCATTCACATAATTCCTATGCAAATCCGCCAGTTTTACCATATCAAATGACCCAAAGAACACCGCAGGTATCCGGGGGAGACAGTTCACCAGTGCATCTTTAGCTTGATTTTAATGCCAATTTAAGAGACAATCCAGGCTCTGTAGTTCTTAGAGAGACAAACTGCCTAACCATTAGCTAAAGCTTTTTTAAGTTAACGAACTTTTCATTTTTCACACTTTCGGTACCAAGAGATTTAACCAGGGAAAAGCTCAAAGCTCAGGGTTCAAACTACAGCATGGAAAAATAAAGTATAGACCAAGCACCATCTACTTCCTTTGATCTCTCAAAGATGTCAATACTCCATTCCAGTGAGGGGGTGGGGGGAGTGGCTGAGCCCGGGAAGGAAACTTCAACCAAAGGGGGGAAAAAAAGATCTGTTTGGTGGCAATTTCAAAACAAGTTTCCAAACTGCAGAAGAGGCTGCAGCCCCTTTGACTTGCAGGAATTACACATAAGAAAAGGACAGAAAATACTACAAGGCATGCTTATTATTTTAATTGCCCAGGGGTTTCCAATGCAAAGCACGACAACTTAAATGCATATTCCAAATTCTTGCTCCAAAGCCGTCTTCTTTGTGCACTGAAAAGGAGGAAAGACAACCCCATCAATTGTTCTCTGCTGATAAAGGCACTGTTTTGCAGATTTCCCCCCAGATCTGGGCCAGCTTTGCTAATGACCTGCCCACCCACCTGGGACCCTTCCCAAGGTGGCCCCCCGGGAACTGCCCCACACTTTCAGGTGCCCAAATGCTCGACGGTGGGCAGCCCCGAGAAGGCTGCCTTTTAGTTCAGCTGTTGGCCTCCACGAAGACGCAACCTGAAAGAATTCGTGCCGCTCATTTTCCTAGAGGAGGCGGGGGGGCAACAGCTACACCTTTTTTTCCCCCTTTTTTTTTTTTTTTTTTTTTTTTTTGGGTCCTCCCGAAACACACATCTGAAGTTGAATCTGCAAACTTTTTCTGCAGAAAAAAAAAAAACACGAGCTCGAGATCCCAGACCTACCAGGGGTTCTTTCACCCGCCAGGATTTAGGCAGTTAAGCAAAAGCTGAATGAAAGTTTTCGGGACTGTGGCCTTTCCGCCCCCCCCCCCTTCGCGTAGGATCACCAGCTGTTAACAGCACACACAAAAGCTGCGACAGTGCCATTTCTCAAAGGTCCACGTTTAAACGAGATATGCAGAAAACGGGGCCCGAGCAACGCTTAGGGTTCGAACTCGCAATGGCACGTTTTATATGGAAATGGTACCTGCGTGTCCCCTCCCGGGCCCCGCCATTGTCCTGGAGGAGAAAGCGGCCGCTCATTGGCATTTTTAGGGGGATCGGACTTGCTGCGGCTTCCCGACCCGGCACAAGAACTCAAAATGGCACACCCCCACCCCGGAGGGCCCGGAGGAGAGGTTTTCAGTCGGGACGGGAGGGTGGGGCGGCCTCCAGCGGGCTTCAAGTCCAAGTCCCCTGGGAGCCCCAACACCCAGAAGGCTCGCCAACTTCCCACGCCCAGAATGCCCTGGAAGAACTTCTTCGCTTCCGTTTTTTCACAATTTTGCGATCGGCCGCCACAACCTACATTCTCCCGCGAGGCGCTCGGAGCCGAGGAATAACGAGGGAGTTTAAAGCACACAACAGTTCGGCGGCCCGCGGTCAGCGCTTTGCTGCGCTCCGCGGGGGTTCGCATCCGGCCGCCATGTTCATCACTCGAGAGCCGCCCCAAAACCACCCCCCTTCCCCACACCCCTCTCCTCCCCTCCCTCCCCGCTCCGCCGAGGCCGCGGCGCAGCAAAGCCGCTTTCAACTCTCCCCCCACCCCCTGGCAGTCGGAGCGGCTCGACGGCTGCGGGGTGTGCGCCTGCGCGGGAGTGCGGGCGGGGGGGGGGGGCGGCGGGCTTGAAAAGGCCGGAGCGGCGGGGAGCGGGGGAGGGGCTGGGGCCCGGGCCGAGCCTACTCTTTCCTCGCAGCGGGTCCCCGCTCCGGCCCCGGCCCGGCTCTCGCACGTGCGCGCTAAAAACCCACTTCAAAGTCTGCTCCCGGCGCGGGGGCGGCCCCCTCCGGGCCGGCCCTAGAACCCTCGCACCCCCGCACCGCCACGCGGGCCGCCAACCAAGCCCCGGGCCTCACTCCCCTCCGGCCCCAGACCCTGCGAAGAGACCGGGAGGGCCGAGCCAGAGGACGCCCGCCTAGGAGCCCCGGCAGCCGGGAGCGGCCTCCGGGCGTCCGAGTGCCTCCCTCCCTCCTCCCACCCCCACCGCCTGGAGAAAATGAATGGAACACAAAGTTTGCGGCCAGCGCTACGCTGTGGCCTTCGGAGCTCACCATTGTTTGGGCTCGTATTGACCCCAGGTCCGGATTAGGCAGCGGCTGATTCCTGCTTTACAGCCCCGCCGGCCTAATGAGGCCGGGAGGCGATGGGGCGCGAAGCGTCCGCGGAACCCGGGCGACCGCCGGCTTACGGCCGCCGAGGGCCCTGTAGGTGGAGGTCAAAGGGTCAGCGGGCCGAGACCGCGAGAGAATTGACCCTAGGAAACGAGGTCCCTTCCCCGCCCGCCCCCGCCCCCCGCCCCGAGCTTCGACCCGGACTTGCAAGAGGTTGGTGTGTGCACAGGGACCCTGGGCGCCCCGACGAGGGGCCCGAGGAGCGCGGAGCGGGAGCCCTGACTTCCGAAACGCCTGGCCTCGTCGCCGGGGCAAAGCCTCGGGGGTCAGACATTGAGAGAGGCAGCCTAGCTGCCAGGCGGAGAACCCGCCCTTCGGGGCATGGGCACGCCGGTGGCTATTCTTACAGAAACTTGAGTGGCAAGAGGCCCTTCGACTTTTCTCCTCTGTTTGGGGGGGAGGGGGAGCTTATAGGGGGAGGAGAAGGTGCCAGGGGCGCAGCGGCAAGGGGACAGCAGGCGGCAAGAAGGGGGGAGGGGCGAGGAGGTCCTGAGCACAACTTTCCAGGGAGGCTTTGTGAGCGGAGGCGGTCCCTGCTCGCTCTCCAACCTTCGCAGTAGCTGAGACGGACTGCCCCGCTTAGCCTGGACTCTGATCTTTAACCTTCCAAACTGGATGAAGGCCAGACTTCTGTCTGCTGGGAAATAGACACCTCCCCTTTCCCCACCCAACAGTGGAAATCTTAAGCTAAACCACCCAGTTTGGGAAAGATAATGGACTTTTAACAAAGGTCTTACCAGGTGCAAGAAGGAAAATAACAGGTAGATCACTAAGAGCCCAGTTGACATTCATGGTTTCCAGCTGATCCATCTTTAGGGTTGCAAGGTTTTTTTGTTGGGGGGGGTGCTTATTCTTTAAGGTATTTACTGAAAATTCAAGAATATAAATGTGCACTCCCAGAGTCAGATTATAGGAGGAAAATCTGTGAAAAGTTTTCTACTGAAATAAACTTTTTTTTTTTGCCAACAAGTGACAGGGCAGAGACTATTTGAGAAACATGATGCTACACCAGAATTAGAGGAAATCACGTAGAGGGGCAAAGCTTTTACTTTATCTTAATATTGCTTATCATCATTGTTAACTGGTATCTTCCCCTCTTAGGACACAATGCTTTACTGTAAAAATTTTATGGTAGAATAATACCAAGCTTGCTAAGGAAAAATCAAACTCTTCTTTATGTCTCCTAAAGAGATATTTAATATTTTTACTGGCAGGGAGGAGAAGCAAGTTTCTGAGAGAATCCTTCAACCAACCCACCAGTCAACCCCCATTTGAGATTAGGTTAAGTTGGGGGTGGAGAGGAAATTCATGGAGAAAACAGTAAATTGTGGAAGTTCAATGCATATTTCAGACAAAAAAACACTATTTAGACTTAAGTTGGAAGACATTTAGCGCCAATATTATGAACATACACTTTCTGCAAACCTGCTGAGCATTTAAAACGGCCTCTGGTTTGAAGTGAAGGAAAAATCCTGAAACAGGAATTTGGTCCAGCACCCTCAGTGTCAAGGTCAAGATTGGAATGTCTGGGGTAGGAGTGGTGGACTGACCAGGTTACCTGCTCATCACTTGTGAAGTCATCCCAATCTCTCTGTTCATGGCATTCAGGCCCTTGCCTTGTCTACTGGCGGAGGAGGAGGAAAGTGCAAAAAAAAAAAACCCCATTCTCCACAAATAAAAAATTGCATCCAAAGCAATTTGCAATTAGAAACTGTCAATAATTGTTGACAAAGATCAGTAGGTAACTTAAAATAGACTGTTTCAACTGTATCCAGGAAATCAAAGTTTCTTTTTTAATCATCAGAAGTTCTCTGGGCATTTCAATTTAAGGTTGATTTATTTGAACATGAAAAAAAATCAGGCACTAAATACAAAAATGTTATAACATAAATAAGATGTGCCAAGACTTTATTTCTTCAAAAAGAACAATAAACAAAATCCTATAATTCAAAATGATACTGTATAATACCAAATGGACTGCCACCAAAAAACCTAGAGCATTGCCCCTTCAAGAGAAGGAGGTACTTAAGCCTATTCATTACATTTCTAAATTCTTTACAATTCCTTATCTCCACCATTCTATTTGCTGATTTGCAAGCTGGTTATTCATGCAGAGACTGGGCTCTCAATATTAAACAGCACCCTAAATTAGTTAAAAAGTCTCTCGATACTCTACCCAGTCCAACCCACCAATATAGTAATCAGTTTTTTTCATACAACAACTGTTAAAGAACTGTTTGTCCAAATGAGTTGCTTCGCTGAAGATTAAATGGATTGTTAATATTTTGTCACAAAGCAAACAACCATTTTTCATTGTTATTGATTTTAATGGAAACAATGCTCTTAACATCTGTGCCTACAAACCATGAACTTTAAAAATACATATTTTGCAAATGTTTTTTTCTTTCCATAATATCATTTCAGAACCGCTGCAGTTATTACACCGCTATAAAAATGTTATGAATAACTGATAATTATGAATTGAACTATATACAGCAAAACAAATCAGCCTTTGCCTTCCAAAACTGTAAATGGACTATGGTTCTTTTAAGAAGCACTTTAACCATAAGTAAGCACGGCTCAACTGGCCTTACTCATCACCACTGTTTCAGACATACGCTTACTTTTGAAAATATATAGATAGCTAGATAGATTTGATAGGCAGATTAGATAAGTCATAGATACAAACATATATATGTATATGGGTGATCCCTTGATAGAATACACAGACATGCATCCTGCCACAATGTTCATTTTTATGTAAGGTAATAAAAAACTAAGGGACATAAAACTCATTAGGTTACCTTATGTTTATATATGTAGGGCAGGGATGATTAAATCCAGCTTCTCAGTCTTTGAAATACAAGATTGAGATGTCATGGCCACTAACTGAACTGATCAGTAATATTTGATTTGCATGCTGAAAATCCAGGACAAACACATTTAAACTCGCAGTTAAACAACCATCTGAGCTACAGATAAAGAAAGGAGGGTCTCCCCAGATGGAAACTGACACTGTAAGGAATCTACACTGCAATAGAAAAATAATTTAACAATTAAAAAAGGGATCTGAGTGAGTTATAAATACCAACAAACAAGATTTCATTTGCTTACGTCTCCTCTTTGTAGAGGGAGGCTGTTACAAAACAAGAGAAAGGAGTCAGTGGTTCAAAAACTGTAAATTGTGTTCTTCTTTCAAAACAATAAAATTTAATGCTAAAGCAGTTATAATCAAAAGCTGTACAGCATTTGTTAGAAAACATTTTTTCCATAAATATTGTTCAGTTCCCGGCACTTGTAGCAATAATTAAATTACAAACGATAAATATGGCATCAATGGATATGTATTTACAAAAAAAAAAGTTATTACAAAAGGCAACTGTATACTAAACGTCACAATCTGTGTAGAGTAACATCACATCCTCAGCCTGAAAAAATACTGAACAACAGTTTCGACCCCATTAGACAAAAATACATTCACAAGTGTAATGCTTTGAGGAAAAGTTCAAGACATAACAGGACTTTGGCACGGTTTAAGACTGTGAGAGTTTAAACAATCACCACTAAGGCGAAGAATTTCCATCAGTTTAACATCACCACCACCAACAAGCCTTCTATAACTTCCTCTCAAGAAACAGGACAAGTGTTAAAATGAGCTGAAGGAGTTTAGGAATGGGGTGTGCAGAGAGCAAGAGAAAAGGGAGGAAAAAGCAGTGAAAAAGATTTTTTTTGAAAATCTTTCAAATGCCAAAACATATTTTCTAATCCTGAGAAAAGGGCAGGCTACTTTTGGATCTTGCCCAAAAACCTTCCTGGACAATTGCAATTAACAAGATGTAACCCTATATATGGCCTCTTGCCTTAAAAAACTCCATTTCCATCTGATTGGTCTCAGTTTCCTTTTTAAAATGCATTTGGTCCATTCTATGGTTAACAGGGTTTGTGTTTGTGTTTGTCCTCAGACGTACCATTCGTTAAAATTGGGAGGAAGTCCAGGGTTGTGGCTGGTGCTAGTTTGAACTGCAGAAGGGGTTTTAGTGGTATCTTTACTGTTTGCAGAAGCTATAGCGGGTGGAGTGGAAGATTCATAGCCTGAACTGGCAGCAGGGGAGGAATCTGACCCTTGAGATTCATGAACCTAAAATTAACATGTATATATTATAATGAATATAATTCCAACTGGCATTGTGCAAGCAAAAACAAGAGCAGAATTCGAGCACTGTAAGAGCAAGACCGCCCAGTGACCCACTTAAACGAGAAATGCTGCTGATTTGGGTTTTTTTTTTTTTAATTTCCATATTACCGATGTCTAGAAAACCCGGAGATGGTCGCCAACACAACAGTTTCAGCCCTAAGAC
Source organism: Phoca vitulina (assembly GCF_004348235.1). Taxonomy (NCBI): domain Eukaryota; kingdom Metazoa; phylum Chordata; class Mammalia; order Carnivora; family Phocidae; genus Phoca; species Phoca vitulina. Next base: position 9,405,062 of record NW_022589742.1, read on the forward strand.
CGGCATTACGGAAAAGGAGTACAACACCTTGTCTTATCCATGCCCTTTCTCCGCGGATGGAGTGGGATAAGCACTTGGTCTTTGGGGCCTCTAAAATACGCCCTCCCGGCCCAGGTTTCACCAAGCCCGCTTCGGCTTGGGAAAGCAGGTACGGAGAAAGGTGGCACAGGCACCCTGGGCGCTGCGAGGTCTCAGACAAATGCGTGGGAATCCGACCACGCTCCTCGGCCCTATTGTTTGATCGGCAGCCGAAGAGCGAATGAACCACCCACCCCCGGGTTCGGCGCGGGTACTCCGGGTTCCCACCGCGGGCTGTGCGGGGAAGAGGCGGCCACTACAACCTCCAGCCCCGGCGAGCTCGGTTAGAGCTTCCCAGTAAACAACCAATTGTTCCTCTGTTCCCTCCTCCTCCCCACTGTGCCCTCCCCACTGTGCTCCCCCCCCCCCCCCCCCCCCCCCCCCCCCCCCCCCCCCCCCCCCCCCCCTCCCCCCCCCCCCCCCCCCCCCCCCCCCCCCCGGTGCCCAAAATGGGTTCAAGGTGTCACCGCTGGAGCAAATCGGATTTAACGTGGAGGATACAGGGTTGGCAGCGCGGGCGCTTCCGTTCCGCGGCCCGCTGTCGGGCCGAGTGTTTATAAACCGCCGACCGCTAATAAAGAGGTAATTACCTTCATGTGCTTGCGCAGGGAGCTCGGGTGCGTGTAGGACTTGTCGCACACTTTGCAGATATAGGGCTTGTCCGAGGTGTGCACATGCATGTGCTTCTTGCGGTCGCTGCTGTTGGCAAAGCGTCTGTCGCAGCCTTCGAATTCACATTTGAACGGTTTCTCACCTGCAAAAGGCAAAAACGCAAAGGGGCAAAAATATGATCAGGGCCCGGAGCTTCCTAGGACCCAGCAGCGGGAGACGCAGCGCCCGGCGGTCTGGCCGGAGAGGGAGCGCCGACTGGGGGCGGCTGTGGCGTCTCGGTTCCCTGGAGAAAAATGGAGAGCGCTGGTTGAGCCCGCTGGGCTGGGGAGTGGTGGTCGGGCGGGGGTGGGGCAGGGTCGGCCCCGAACCTGCGCGTCCCTTTGTTCTCGCGCAGGATGGGGAAGCTCCTGGCTCCTCCAAACTTTCCCCTAACTTGCGCTTCCATCCCACCCGGCCCAGGGCTCCCAACGCGTGGCCACGCTCCGCCGCTACCTCGGCGATGTAACCCAGCCCGGGCGGGACAATGGACCGGGGACGGGACAATCCCGTTCAGTTCCTTCTTTGTACCTTTTAATTCGCCTCTTTCAAATGCGGCGGTTTTGCTAAACCCAGTATTAAAAAAGCAGGGGTCGTTGTACTTAACGTTCGAAAAGAGAAACCTATATAAATCCAGGGGCTCCGGACAGTTTTACAAGATGTTCGGAACAAGCCACGAAACTGAGGTGTCTTTTCTACTTTAGCTTTCCTCCCGAAGGACTGAATTGAACCTGGAACTCCAAATAAAAATAGTTTGACAAAAGTATCAGTCATTTAATTAGGAGATGTGCCAATCAAGGGTAAAAAAGAGCGGAAGTAACCGAAAGTTAGTTTTCATTAGCATTTCTATGGTTGCTTTCCCCGAATGTGTGCCGAGAGCTAAGTCGCTTGTAAGCAATCCGCTCTCATCACATTCGGAGTCCCTTCCTAGTAACCCAGAAAAGAGACAAAAAGAGGCGGCGCCAGTTGGTTCCTGGGCGCGAGAAGGTTCCAATTAGTTCCTGAGACCGCGGAGCCGTCTGCCCGGGAAGTTAGAACTGGGCAAAAGCGCCGCGGGGCGGGGAGGGCGAGAGGTGGAGGGACACTGACAGCGCTTCTTTCCCGAACGGCCCCGGCGGGGCGCCGCCCCTCTCTTTGGTCGCCACCCCTCTCCCTCGCGCTGCAAGTCGGCTCCGTGGCGCGGTGCCGCTGTGAATCACGCGCCCGCCTGCCTTACCCCTTACCTGTGTGGGTCCTCTTGTGGATCTTGAGGTTCTCGGAGCGGGCGAAGATCTTCCCGCAGCCCGGGAAGGGGCAGGGGAAGGGTTTCTCGCCCGTGTGCACTCGAATGTGGTTGACCAGTTTGTACTTCGCCTTGAAGGACTTGCCCTCGCGAGGGCACTCCTCCCAGTAGCAGACGTGGTTGTTCTGCTCCGGGCCCCCCACATGCTCCATGGTGACATGTGTCACCAGCTCGTGCATGGTGCTGAAGGTCCGGTCGCAGCTCTTCTTGGGCCGGCTCAGCTGAGCCTCGTCGATCCACTTGCACGACAGCTCCTGTTTGATGGGCTGCCGCATATAACGGAAGAAGGCGCCGGGCCCGTGGTGGGCCGCCACGTTCACGCCCATGTTCATGTTCATGGGGCTGTAGTTAGGGAACTGCGCGCCGGCCGTGTAAGGGTCCGTGCGCGGGCTGGCCACCGGGCGGTACGGGTCGGCGCGGCCGAACAGCTCCCCGCGCAGCCCCAGGTGGACCTGGTTGTTGTCCACGTGCCCTGTGGGCGACGGGTGCCCGGCGCCCTGCTCATGCAGCCCGGGGAAGAGCAGGTAGCCAGGGGGCTCGGGAATGCCAGCTGGAGCGTGCAGGCTGCTCGCCGAGCCGGCGAAGAGCCCGTGCTGCCCGCCACCCGAGGCCGCCTCACCGAGCCCGGAGCCGCGCTGGCGGAACAGAAAGTCGCGCGTGGAGTTGAAGGCGGCGGAGGCGGCACCGCCGTAGCTGGGCACCTGGCCGGCGTGGTGATGATGGTGATGGTGGTGGTGATGATGGCCCAGGGCGTTGGCGTAACCCGAGCCCTGCGGCGTGAACGCAGAGCTCTGGCCCGAAGACAGATCGTGAGCCGCCGCGGGGCTCAGCTTGAAGGCGGCGGCGGCGGCGGCGGCGGCGTGGGGCGAGTCCCCGAAGGGATTCAGCCCCATGCCCGCCGGCTCGCGGTTGGGCATCTCGTGGTGGCGCGGCGCGCCGAAGCTGCCCACTCCCAGCCCGGGGAACTGCGGGCCTCCGTCCAGGAGCATCGTCATGGGTGGGGCGTTCTGGGCACAGGCGATACCGCTGAACTGAGCGAGGGTGCGGGCGAAGGAGATCTCCGAAGTGCCGTAGTCGGCGAGGGGTGGCGGCGGTTGGACACTGCCGGGAGACCCCCAAGGCGGTGCCAGGGGCTGCAACTTTCCGTCGCTGTGAGAGTCTCCTGCAGAGGGATAGGAGGGAGGAGGGGAAGTAGAGGAGCAGGAGGGGGGGAGGAGGGGAGAAGAAGGAGCGGGGAGAAGGGAGGAGAAAAGACTCTGGGACTAGATCTGGTTTAACAAACTAACAGGCGCGCACAAAGAAAAATAAGCAAAATAATAAGTGGAGGGCGGAGTTGGCCAATCCGGTCCCGGGCACCCCTCCTCTCCCCGAGAGCGCAGCACCGCGGGGCCAGGAGGCTCCCTCGGCACGGGCCTCCCGGCTGGGCTGCGCTGAGTAGCAGAGCCGGCTCGTGGCCGGCGGGCAGGCAGCGGGCTGGAGGCAGGCTCGGTCCTCGCCGCTCGCCGCGCGAGTCCCAGCCTCTTCGCCTCCAGAGTAATGTCCTTGGACTGATAAAGTCAATCACTCACTCCTCTCACATAAACCGAGCGGGAGGCCGCGCGGCGCGCGCCAATGGGGAGCCAGCTGGCCCGCGGTCACCTGACCCCCGGCCCTGCAGCCCATTGGCCGCCGCCACACTGATTGGCAGCGCGGAGCGGGGAACATGGCAGCCGCAGCCGAGCGACCGCCGCTGATTGGGCCGTGGCCGGGCGCCTGGCAGGTGAGGCGGCGGCGGCCGGGCGCCCGCGAGTGGGCTCCGCGGAGCTTGCGCTGCTGTGGGGAACTGGAGCCAGGCTCGAGTCAGCGACCGGCGGGGCGGCGCCGGGCCGCTCCCTGGCTTCCCTCCGGCCCGAAGCGGGCAGGCAACCCCTCACGCGCTTTACCCGCTTTGGCCAAACGCACTCTTTGCCCCGCGAGGATCGTTCCCACCGTCGGCGCGGCGCTGGACGTCCAGGCCCGCTTGGGCCCCCGCCGCCTCACCACCCGGAGAAAGCGCCCTCTCTGCCGCCGCAGGGCGCCCATCCTGGGGCGGGCGTAGCAGTTCCAGGTTCACGGCCCATTAGCCGCGTCCTCCCCACACGCCACCGTGGGCCCTGATGGCTCCGAGACCACGGACCCGGGCCGGCCAGCTCGCCGTGCGGGCCCCGAGCCGCTGCTGGCCGTCCGAGGCCCAAGCGGGGAGAAACGATTACAATTAGAGCCGATTTCCCTTACTTCCGTCTGAGCCAAGCGTTGACTCCTTAGTTTGTGAGTGGTGGCTCTACTCGCCGCTGCCCCTGCCCCCCCCCCATATATGACACACCAGCCACAGCTCAGCAAACATACAACATCGTAAACGCAAGCACGTCGCTGGGAACACTCACGCAGCACGGTTAACACAGAGCTAAACAGAAGCGTAAGCACGCACAAACCAGTACCACAACAAACTACACACAAAACGGTAAAAACACAGGCACATGACAAACGGAACACACAACAGAGTAAATACACGCACACAACACAGCAAACACAGACACAAGTACAAATACTAAGCACGCACAGAATACACTTAGCCTGCGCACACAACACACTAAACACACTACATAGCAAACTCACTAGACACACACTAGATCAGCGTGGTTTCCAACCCAAAGGGTAATCGGCTTCGAATTCTCAACATTTTCAAATGCAAAAGTGGGGGGGGGGGCAGGAATGGAGACTGTGGGGTGGAATTTTCTTCTCTCTGAACAGCCAAGGCTTTGCTCTCTTCTACTCCTACCCAGACAAGCACATAGTGACCTCAGGGAATTCTTACCCCTTGAGGATTTACCTTCCAGAGTTGTGTGTTGAAGCACACCCCCCCACACACACCCCACCCCGCCCCACCCCCACCCCCACCCCGCCTGGTGCTAGGTCTTTCTGGACTTAATGGCCAGGTTCAGACAGGGCTATAAATCCACTCATTTTTTGTCCGGCAGGGTATTTGCAAAGAATGCAGGAGAGTGGGAGTGGAAAGAAAAGGCCCACAGAAAGATGGCTGTGATTGTCACATCTCGAACAGGGCCGAGCCCCCAAAGTCTGCGCCTTGAGTCAGCCTCACAGCCTGGCCGCCATCTCTCTGTAGGAAACAGAACATCTGATCAAGTTCAGAGGCGCTTGGAGAGACAGCCTCAAGCAGCGCTTTCTAACTGCGGCCTTTCACTTCCTGCCCCCCAATCCGCCGGGCCTGGCCAAGACTTCACCTTCTTTCTTTGCCATTTTGCTGGGGGGAAACCCTGCCGGTAGCACACTTACCGTAGTCACCCCCTCCCATCAAACTCGCCCCAATTCTCCCTCTCCATCCACAGCTCTCTCCCCAGGTTGGAAGGTGAGTTCACTACTGACTTAAATGATTACATCTACTGAAAATAGGCTCTCCAAGAACGGTTTCAGTGTCGCTCAGCAGAAGGTTTCTTTGCAGGGGGGGAGGGGACTCAGAGAAGAACAAATATGCCTAAATCATGCAAATGAATTCCCTGGAGTCAGGTTTACAAAAAGGGAGGATTGCTTTTCTTTCTTTCCCCCTTTCTTTTCACTTTGCCCTTTCTATCCTTCCTTCCCTCTACCTCTCTTCACCTCCCACCGACCCCCACGGACCCTGGGCGCGGAGTTGCATAGAAAAAGTTTGGATTTCCTCCGATCACCAGTGCAGAGGAGAGCGGTTCTCGAGGCTCGGGGGGCGGGGCGGGGGTAGCTGTCAGGCCCTTGCACGGCCAGCGCTGGTGCGAGGGTTTGCGGGGACCCCGGCCAGGTACCCCCCCCCCCCCGCCCCCGAGAACCTGGGGCCTTGCGCGTTTGGGAGTCAGGATGGGCTGAGGGAGGAAGGCGGCCGAGGGAGCCCAGCCGGCCCCTTCTGGGGGAGGGGGCCTGAGCGCAGGGCAGGGGGATGTTGCGGCTGCTGACCTACCCGGTGCCCAGTGTCCGTTTTGATATGGCCACATTCCGATAATTAATTGCCTCCAGCACGTGCTCTGTAGTCCCTGGAACAAAAAGGCATAATTCAATTAGATCATCAACCGAGAAGTGGGGAGGGGGGGATGCTTGTTAAGGGGCCGACCTGAGGCGGTTCAGCCAGGCCAAAACCCCGGGCGGTGGAACCCTTCCTGGGACAGCCCGGCCCAGCCCGAGTGCGACTCTGAGGGGGTGTCGGTGCTCAGGGAGGCGCAGGGTCCCCAGATGTCCCCGAGAGGACGAGGCTGGGGGCTTTGTGAACAGCAGGACAGAGGCAGACCATTTCTGATTCTAGTTTGGTTGGTTTGGGTGGAGGTTTCCTTTTTGGGAGGGGGAACCCTGACCCTCGAAACAGATAGAAAGCGAAATATCTCCAGATACAGCAAGTTTACCGCCTATGAAAACAAAGCCCCCTCCCCCAAAGCAAATCACTCCTGTTAGGCAGTAAGAGTAATAATGATACAGCGGAAGTTTCCCTGATTACCTGCAGCCCTCACCCCTCAACTTGCTTTTCGGAGGAGACCCTGGGAAGAACTTCGGGGCACAGAGGGCTTTGGGGAGCTGTGTCTGAAAGCAGAGTGGTGGCGGAAAAAGAAAAGCAGAGAAAAGTTTTGCCTGCACTCAGGCTGGAGAGGGAAGGCAGGAGTTCTCGTTCCCTCGTTTTCTCAGGTGGAGAAAGGAATCACTGGGCTAGCCAAGGCAGGGCAACTGGAACCCAGGGGTCGTGGGTCTTATTTTACGCTATAACCGAGGCTCCTTCGGCAGCGTTGGCTTACTGGGGTTTACATGTGTATTAGGCAGCGTAAATTAACCAATAAATCTCTTTTATGCGTCCCCCAGTTGTATGTGGTCTGGTCTAAATATCCACATGTCTGTATGGATAGGAAATATAATGGGATCCGTTCCCTCACACTGAGTTCAAACAGTAAATAGGAAAAAGATTTATTCTCATGCCCAAATCTGAAGCAATAAATAAAATCAGTGAAACTGGTCACTGCCAAACAAGCAAAGCTTTTGAGCCTGAATTTTAGGATCCATCTTAAGAGAAGCAGGAGGGAAACAGAACGTCCAGACCAGAGGGGGGGACAAACTGGTTACTCCGCACAACCCAGACCCCACTCTGCATCACTTGTTTCCTCACGCCAGCCCCCTCAAAAAAACAAAACAAAACAAAACAAAACATGTACAGCACGTTGTGCTATCGGGCAGGATTTCTTTCGAAACCCATTTTCTGTGGCGGCCATGAAATTATCCTAAGTCGGAGACCTAGCAATTTTCTTTAAGTCCAAGGGAAACACTGCGGTCTTTTCTTCTGTTTTGTATTTAGAAAAGACTTGCAATCTAACACTCGCAACATTTTAAAGACCCTTTAAACCCAGCAAGCGGATTTCCGTTCTGCCAATGCTTCCTGATTTATTTCAATAAATGAATCTTTGAATCCAGGAAGGGAATTATTCCAAGACGCTGAATTTGGTGCCCCTGCCTCTTCCTACTGGAGCACGGAGTGTTTCTCGTTGAAACATGTCCTTGAAACTCACCATTATTCGCATTTTTTCTTCCTGGTAAATGACACTTTCTTTACATAAATCCCCACCCTCTCTTCAGAGTCCCAGGTCTTTTTAAAAGAAAAACTGCACATCGCGATAAAAAATGAAGGGCGAGAAAGCTGGGAAAGGAATGCGTTTTTAACTCCTCTTTATTTTTATGCTAAGATAAAGCTCTTAATTGGCTTCAGGGGCCGAGCTCAACTATCGATCTCCGGAGCCCGGGGACCTGCGGACACACTCGCCAACCGCTCATTTGGGCTCCGGATTTCATTGGCCACATTAGAGTTTTCACCACACTCCCATCATTCGACACATGTTTTATAAGCCCTAAATGCCCTGAAAATACAATATAGAATGAGCAAATAGATATTGTTAATCAACCCTTTTAAAAAATCTGTTTTGCCTTTGTCCTCCAGTCCAAGACACATCGCTGACCAGTGTAATGAAATGCAAACCAGACGGGAATGAGACATTTTCATTGTACTTGTCAATCAAGGCTGTGCAGAATTTATATATATATATATATATATATATATATATATATATATATTTGAACTTCAGAGACTCAGGCTAAAGTAAAGTAAATAGGATTGAACTTGGAGAAGGCAGGCAGGGAACTGAACTAGAGCTATCAGAATCCAGTTTGGGATTATGAGAGCCCCAGGAATACAGGAAATGGAGTGAAGCTGTGGGCAGTGGGCAGTACTCTCGGAGTCTGGGAGCAAGGCTCATAGTGAGCCGTGGTCGTGGCCCACCACGATGCCAGCATCTTTACTGCTCTGGGGGTGCCTAGATGTTAGCCTCCAGGCTCTAAGGCACACTGGGAGTGGCTCTGAGTGCCAGAAGGACAAGTCACATTGGAAGAGGACTTCCCCTTCAGGATCAGAACCCCTTGTAGGTGGGGAGTACCCAGCCAAGGGGAGAGGGAGACCCAGGCAGAGGCCGGTAGACAATGACGCATTTGATTTGTGTTTACAGGTCCTTCCCCAGAGACCTGAAGAGATAGGCGAAGGAAAATGGATTTGGGGTGTGAAGCTTGCCGGACGTTCTGGAGCACACGTTTACTCAGGACCCCAAGTTCCTTCCAGCTGCCAAATGCTCTGTTTGTTCTGATATGTAAATGATCTCAGCTCCAAAATAAAGTGGCTGGACTATGCTGAGGTATTTGCTTCATTTCTCTGCTTTGGGACACGATCCTGCTCCCAGAGTGACAGGAGGGGTACCTTTGGGCCACATCATGGATTCTGGCAGTGAATCTCATCCGTGGTGCTTAGGTCTGGGACTGCATTCCCCTAGTCCAGGCCCTTTCCACCATTCCCTCTTCCTCCTTCCCGCCTCCCTGGGGCCAGAGGCTACAGTACCCCAATGATCTTCTCTTTTGCCCACGCTGAGAGGGCGCATTCCTGCCACCTAAAGATATGCTGGCCCCAGCCCATTCAACTCCCAAGGAACTTCATGTAGGTCAGGAAGGGCATTTTGTAAAATGGAATTGTCCGAGTTTTTGCATTGGGTTTGGAGTCACTCGTGTAGTCCTTTCCTAGTGAGGGGGTGGGAGGAAAGGGCTTTGATATTAAAACAAAGCACAGCCCCCCCGCCCTCGCCCTTTTGTTTCCCCACCTCCAAACAAGACAGAGTAGGAGTAAATTAGACTAACTTCTAGTTTGAATGTGATTAGACTAACTTCTAGTTTGAATGTGATTGAACCCAGATCTAGCCCATAGCCTGTGTGGCATTCGTATGGCCCCCGGAGGGAAGAATATGTGTGTGTGTGTGTGTGTGTGTGTGTGCTTTAATTCTTCAAGGAGCTAGAAGTAGAAAAAGGAGAAGGAAAAGAAAGGGGTGAGGGAGATTATGCTTCTGGGAGTGAATGTGGCCCGCAAGGCCTAAAATATTTTCTATCTGACCCTTTACAGAAAAGGCTTGCTGATCCCTGGAGTAGCTGGGCTGCAGCCTCCGCCAAGGCTAGGTTTTCTTTTTCTTTCTTTCTTTTTTTTTTAAGATTTTATTTTTAAGTCACCCCACACCCAATGTGGGGCTCGAACTCACAACCCCAGAGAGCAAGACTCACACGCTCCACCAGCTGAGCCAGCCAGGCGCCCTGAAGCCATGTACTCTTTACCTGGGGGTTTCATCCACCATCACTCTCCAGTTTGCTCAAGCTTCATTTTACACATGATTTTTTTTCAGCCTCACACCTCATTGATTTCCAGGGATAACTGGCTTTGGAGAAAGGCGAAAAGTAAAGAGTCAAGGGAGGACCAGCCCTCCAGAGCTAGAGGGGACAAGAAGAGAGGAGAGAGGAAAAAGAGTTGTGAATATCTCAATCAGTGACTAGGTGACCTCTGACCCTGAGGGTGGTTTTATTGTCTTTCTTCTTTGGCTTGGGATACATACTTTATTGACCCTTTCTGCGTGACTGAGCCCTGAGGGGCAACCACAGCCTCCAGACTAAGCAAAGCATGTGAGTCCAGGCTAAGGCCAATGAGCAGCCTGCCTTCAGGAAGCCCAAGGGAAGTGACCCCAATTCCCCAGGCCTGAGGGGCTTTGAGGAACAGAGAGGTCGCCTCTCCACCAATTCAACTGTCCCTCCTCAGTAAGGGCCTGGAATCCCCCCCTCTCCTCCTTGCCCCCAAACACCCCCTCCCTTTCTCCCACAGAAAAATACTATCAGCAGTACACTTGGGCAAAGATTTTTAGGTTCCCTCTCTGAATGCCCTCCTTAAATTTTTTTTTAGAGAGAGAGAGCATGAGCACATGCAGGGGGAGGAGCGGAGGGAGAGGGAGAGAGAGAATCCCAAGCAGGCTCTGTGCTGAGCATTGAGCCTGATGTGGGGCTCGATCTCATGACCTTGAGATCATGCCCTGAGCCAAAATCAAGAGTCGGATGCTCAACCAACGGAGCCACCCCGGCGCCCCTGAATGCCCCTCCTTTAAACTATAAAAGCAGGTTAATATAAAGATTCCAAGGTGCTCCCAACAGCCCAGCTGTCCAGCTACTGCCTTAGTCTGTCCTCATTTTTTTTTGAAGTAAGCTCTATGCCCAGTGTGGGGCTTGAACTCACAACCCTGAGATCACAAGTTGCGTCCTTGGAGTTGCATGCTCTATGGACTGAGCCAGCCAGGCACCCCCTCAAGCTTGTCCTCTCAGGTATATCTCTCCCTCTCCCGCCTGAACTCGCCAGATGCATTTTACCAAGTGTTACCTTTAAAAGTTACATTTCCCGCTGCTCTCAGTCTTGGGCCCTCAGACTCAACTTTGGCCCATGACACTTTACTTTTGAACTTGGCACAGGCTAGCAAACAGACCAAACCATTCCTCCAGACACAAGGAGACACTCCACTCAAGGAGGGTTACCAGATTTAGCACATGAATCCGGGACGCTCAGGTAAATTTGAGTTTCAAATAAACAACAATTTTTTTAAAAAGATTTATTTATTTATTTGAGGGAGAAAGAGAGAGCACGGGGAGTGGGGAGCAGAGGGAGAGGGAGAGAGACTCCTCAAGCAGACTCCCTGCTGAGCACGGAGCCTGATGCAGGGCTCCATGCTGGGCTTGATCCCACCACACTGAGATCATGACCTGAGCTGAGATCATGACCTGAGCTGAAATCAAGAGTCAGACACTTAACCGACTAAGCCACTCAGATGCCCCAAGGATTTTTTTTTTTTTTTAGTATAAATATGTCCCAAATATTGCATGGGAGGTACGTATATGAAAAGATTATTTGACGTTTATTTGAAATTCAAATTTAACTGGACATTCTGTATCTTATCTGGTAACTCTACAGTTCAGGAGTCTGGCCTAGATGAGCCTTGATGGGCTAAATTGTCTCCTAATGGAGATGTGGCCTTATAAGATGTCACATGCCCTGGCCAGTAGCGAAAGAGGCATTTCCTGCACCTTGGGTTTTTCAGGTGCCATTTATGGAAAATCAGCTTAGGAATCAAGCGACCCCAGTAAGGCCAAGAAAGGAAGGCAAGCCCAAGAAACGCTCTGGGTGACATTCCCGTTCCAGCTCACTGAGGGTGCCAGGGGCCACTTCTCTTCAAGAGGGCCAGCCAGGAGCCATCTTGGTGAGATTGTGGTGGGCGACATAAAATTTAAAGGGAGCCTCTCAGGGCGCCTGGGTGGCTCAGTGGGTCCTGGGATCAAGGCCGGCTCAGCAGGGAGTCTGCTTCTCCCTCTCCCTCTGCCCTTCCCCCGTTTGCGCACGCGCACGCGCCCGCGCGCGCGCTCTCTCTCTCTCTCTCTCCCTCTCTCAAATAAATAAATAAAATCTTTTAAAAAAAATAAAGTGAGCCTCTCCTGGCCCTGCCTTGAGAAACCCTCAGCTCTTAGAAGATTGGGAGGAGGCAACAAGACTCAGGGATTAGCCACACCCCTCAACCCCAACCCCTCAGGCTCCTGCACCCCCCCCCCCCAGAGCAGGCCCTTAACCCCTTGAGGGAAGCCCCAAGCATTTCCCTCACACACCCCTGAGCTTCCCTCACAGGACCCCTGCGATTTCTCCCACAGTGACTGTGCACTTTCCTCAGGAGGGCCCTTGTGTTTTCCTCACGAAGCCCATGGGCTTCCCTCACGAGGGCCCTTGCACTTCCCTCACAACACCTGCCCTGAGTGCTTCCCTCTGCGCTAGCGTCCACAAGGCCCAGTACACCGGGCTGTTGGAGACCCATGCACTGGGGGCCTTGTGAAGCACACTTTATCAGCAGACATCCATTTTGCTCCTCTCCGGCTTCCCCACCCATCGCGTATTTCTGGATAGACGTTCTTCTCATCTATCTACCTATTAAATGAAGGGGAGAAAACATGGCCTAGAACACCTTTTTAGCTACTCTCTCAGCGCTAGTTCCAAGGGCCAAAACTGTCTTCAGCTCAATGGCCTCAAGAACACTCTAGAAGACCCCTCTACCCCCATCCCCTAAATATCCCTTTCTCACTTTACCAAAAACTCACTCATTTTCTCTCTCACTTTTCCCTCCTGCTTCCTGGACTGGTTTCCTGAAGCCAAGGGAGCCTCCACTGCCCACTGAAGCCCACCAGCCTGCTTGGTGCTTTATATATAGCCCTTAACCACTGAGAGGTGGGTACACACCTGCTTGTCCTCCCCAGTTTCTAGTACGCCCCCTAGGTGTGGAGGAGAACCCATTTTCCTTGTGCACACCCTTGAAAGCTCTAACTCTGGCCTAATCTGTTGTTTTTGTGGTTCTGAATTAGAGAGTTAAATTGCAATATATAGTATTCTTTTCCAACCCTCCCAGCTCCTCAAATTTGGGAGAGGAAAGAGTTGCCTGCCTTCTGCTCCAGAAGCAGCTCCCCAGGGAACCTGACTAGAGTAGGTCAATGCCTGGAGCCTCTTTGCTCCCACCCTGCAGCCATCCCAGGCTTACATTCTTGGCCCTGGCATCACTACCCAGGTCGAAGATAACACTAACTTGGTGTGCTCTGAGAATAAACATGAGGTCACCACTCCAGATTGCTATCCCTATCTGCTCCCTTTGCCCGCCAGGTGAGGAAAACCTCACCTTCAACTCCAGCCTCACTCTCTTCTTTCTAGAAACGAACCCTTGCCCTGTTCTGGTCTGAGGTGGAAGAAATCAAGGTCAAGAAAAGGTTTGCTCCTAAGACTGGTCCTATGAGTTTTAGTTCAACTGAAGAGCTACACTTTAGCTGCTATAGAACAAAATCTCCACTGGAAGATAGGGATGGAGCCACCTGAAGAAAAAGGCTGTCCTAATCCCACTTCTGTCCATTTTACCCAGCCCAGTCCTGACCTCCTTCCAAAAGACAGGAGAAGGGGATAGGGGGTGACTTTCTTTGCTGCCCCCTCCACCCCTCACCCTAGATGGACTCCCCAGGACTGATGAGGGGAACCATATGCCTCTCAGGTCCTAGATAATTATAAGGAACAGCGCTGTCCAGGGAACATGCAGTTTGTCTCAGGCTCCAGGGACATCTCCTCGAAGTTATAGAAGGCAGAGAGAGATGGGGACCAGTGGTTGCAGCTCAAGCTGAAGCATGATTTGAAACTTAACCTTTCTTTTTTTCTTAGAAAAACCTTTTGTTTTCACAGGACCAATACGGTTTCACTCCATCCAGAAAATATTTACAGTTTGCCTGCTACGGGCAAGACACTGCCTTAGGTCTTGTGGAGGATACAAGAGTAAACGGTATAGCACTTGAACATGAAGCAGCAAAACAGCTTAACCCTGAACACAAATGGCAGGATTTGAAGTTTTAGAACAAACTCATGAATACCACATTGATCACTTGAAAGTTGGGGGGTAACTAGCAGAGCTTCTTTATTTGCTGAAATGAATACCCAGATGGAACTTTTATAGAAGTTTATCTTTTTGTGAGGAAAAAAGAAATCAGCTTGAGTTCATTATTTTTCCAGTTCCAGGAGTGGCTTCTTCCATTATATTTTCCTTTTGTCCTCTTCTGCAATTTTTGCCTTCAGGACCAAGGGCTCCGTTTAATATTACTTACATTCTGGCCTCTTTAATTTTAAAGATTACTTGGTAACAATTGGAGGCTTATTATTATTCTTAATTTCTCAATTCCACAACTCCCCGAAATACACACATGTACACACACACACACACACACACACACACACACGACTAGCTCTGGGATAGTGCTTTATAGCTCAGTTCCATACAGGAGCTGCATTTCTGAAGTTACTTGTCATTCTACAGGTTGGTAGGTCCAAATCATGATTTGGGGTATAAGGTCAAAAAAGTTGGGTGGCAAACTGCTCTGGAAATTGGTTTGGCCCTACTTTGTCATCAAACATATCCCTTAATCTTTGCTGATTGTTTTTATAATGTAGGTCCCCAACAAATAATGTAATGAACGAAAAAGAACCTTTGGAGGATAGTACAACGGAGAAAGCATATCGTGCACGTGCTCCGTAATATTGAACTTTCTTATTTATAGAAACCACATACTAAATGAATCATTTTGATGATTATCAAATGATCTTTGCAGTTGTCTTAAAAAGTTCCATCCAAACCCATCATATGCTGTTACATGGAGAGAGTGTACAGGATTTAAAAAGGAGTCCTTGATTTTGAAGACCCCACAAATTTCAGACAAATCCCAATTTTAAAACTCCAATCCTTAAAAATATTTGGTGGGAGAAGCAGTGGGTCTTTCCCTTTCCCAAAGAGAGGCAACACGGCAGACCTCTTTGCATAAACAGGCTAGAGATCTCCCGAAGCTCACCCCTGCCTTCTGTCTCCTGTCCTTGAGTGGAAAGAGGTCAGAAGGAAATTTTCCTTAGAGAAAGGAGGCATCCCAGCCATGTGGTGGCTGGCCTCACCCCCATCCCGGCTCCCGGGCAGAAAACCTTGACTTCCATTTCCAGTTTCAGTAGACGGAACACATTTGGAAGGGAGAAGAGAGGTGTTAATGACTAGTCCACCAATTTACTGGGTTAGGTTCTGGGGTGCGCCTCTTAGCTCCCCCCTTCCCTCCCCGGACTCCACAGGTTTCTATTTTGAGTTTTCTGATCTCACCAGCAGAATGAACAAACAATGACCTATGAGGTTAAGGCCTCGAACAACAAGCCTAGCGTCACTACCTACCGGCCCAGGAGGCAAGGATGGACTGTCGGCGCGCGGGCTCCAGGGCTGGGCTGAGGCTGAGGCCGGGCGGGTGGCGTGTGTGGGAGGGAGAGGGTGGTTATCGGTGGAGCTGAAGGCTGCAGAGCTTCCCCCAAAGTAAGCGCGGAGTGTGTGTGTGTGTGTGTGTGTGTGTGTGCGCCCGCGCGCCTAAGAATAGGCCTTGCCTGGGCTCACAGCACATCCTACCATTAGCTTCTCCCTCGCCTTTCTGGAGGCGCCACTTATGACAGCGCCTGGGGCGCCCGCGCTTTCAGAGAGCAGATGCCGGCGAGGTCTCCCCTTCCTGTCGGTCAGCAATCAGAGGATCCGCTACTTTGGGACCCGGGGAGGGCGAAGTAGACGGAAGTCGAAGCCCCAAAGCCGGCGAGTGAGCGGAGCCCCTAGAGCTCATCGGGTGCCTGTCGCTCCCCGCTCCCCCCCCCCACCAGCCTGGGGACCCGAGAGGGCCGGGGGAGGAGGGACGTCGGCTGCAGGCCGGGGCGCAGTGGGGGGAGACCGAAGAAGGGGAGGGGATTGGAGGTTGGCGCCGAGCCTAAGCTCCTAGGACGGCCTCCGTTCCCTTCGGTTCCCTGGAGGGGAAACCTCCTCCCCTTCCTCTCCCTCTTTTCCTCCCTCCCCTCTGCCTCCGTGCGGCTCTCGGGTCCCGCGGCTTCCCGAAGCCCCGAAGCCCCAGCCTGCTGCCCGCCGCCCAAAGGGCACCGGGGGCCTGCGAGCTCGGCTCTGGGGCCGGCCAACCTTTCCGTTTTTCCTAAAGGGAACGAAGGGGCACAGCGCCTCGCCTCCCTTCCTGCCCGCCGCCGCCGCTCGAGAGGGGCTGCTTAATTAAAGGGGAGCCCGCAATGTATACGTCAGATAAAAGCAACGCGCAGAATAAACTAATTAAAACATTGTGTTTGCAACACATTTTATTTCTCTCTCTCCCTTTTTTTGATCTTCTCTGTGTTTTAAAGAAATGTCATCGCACCATAAAGCGAGCCGTGAAACGCTATTTCCTTATAGTGTGCGGCGCTTTTCAAAGGCTAGTGTGATATATTTTAGAAAAGGGATCCCGCTGTGAAAGCTTGCGTGTCTTCCCTTTACCAAACTAAGCTCTTGTCAATCACGCGGAGCCCGGTCCAATCACCGAGATTCTTTTTGGAAAGCAGCTCATCCCGCTGTGCTTTTATACCGCGCTCCGCAGCCTGTTTTGATGCATTTTTACCAGCAAGTCCAGGGAAATGAATGATGAGGCCGCGGACAGTGCAGGCCTGGCTCCCTGAGCATCCGCCCGGCCCTAACCAGGCGCCGGCGCATTGTGCGCGGCCCAGGCTTTCTCACGTGGCGGTCACTTCACGGGGGTATCCCGACGTCAACTCGGGTCAATGCTGGGGATCCGGCTAATCATGGCCGCGCGTTCGCCTCGCAGCCAATGGCCTGGATCGGCGAGGCTCAGTAGTCGCCCTCCTGGCCCATCTGCCCTGGGAAAGCAAGAGCAGCGCAGCCTGCCGCTGCGCCTGGACCACGGGGAGTCGTGGGGCCCCTCGGGATGCGCCTCCTCCCCCGAGCAAGTGGGACGCAGGAGTGTGGGGGTGGGGGGAGGAGTCAGGGCCGATCGCTCCCGCGTAAGAGGTCTCTCTGTCTCGCCAGCCCCGGGCTCTGGCTAGCACGTTGGTTCCTAGCAAGCGGCAGGTTTCTCCTCTCTGTTCTCTTCTCCTTGCCCCCATATACCCAGAGGCTCCGGAGGACTTCCCCAGTCTTCCGAGAAAGGCCGTGCCCGCCCAGAGGGGCACGAAACCACGTAGGCCCTGGCAGCGCTCGGAGAACCCCAGCCCCGAAAGAGAGGCCCAGTCTGAGCCGCCCTCCGGTAGGACCGAATTGGTGGCCCTGGGCTGGCCGAGCCCACAATTGTTCAGTCCGGACGCTTACTGGCCTAATGAACCACGGAGCCGTGGGGCAGGTGCGGTGGCCCTGAAAGGCCAAACACAAATACGTACACCACTCCGAGAACCCACGGGAGAAATGCCCCACGCCCATGCCTTCCCTGGATGCAAGGGAAGGTTGGCAGGAACCGCCCAGCTCCAGAGTCCCACAGCCTCCCTTTGCGCCCCCCCCCCCGCCCCGCCTTGAGTCAGCCTCTGCCAGGGCTGGGGGCGCGCCCCGCCAGGGTGATGAGGAAGCTTTTGATCTTCACATTGGCTTCCCGGCTCCGGGAGGAGAGAAGAGGGAGGAGGCTTTGTGGTCCTCCTTTCCGGCAGCGCCGGAATTGTTGCCTGCTTTTGTTTCCAGTTCCACTTCGAACTTGAACTAGGACAGTGCGGTTTGGCTAAGGTCTCAAGGGATGAATAAGTGAAAGCTGTGTGAGATTTATGCGTTTGTAGTATAGACCAAACTCTGCATTTTGAAATAGTCGTCCGTTGTGATCCATCCGTCCATTCTGCCCCTGTCTCTTATTTCTCTCTCTCTCTCTCTCTCTGTCTCTCTCTCTCTCACTCTCTTACAAACTAATACATACATCCTCTAGACTCCGATCACACGCACCCTCCGTGCATATATTCAATTTCCACGCGACTACCACTGCGCTGCCTCCTCCAGAGCTCACGTGCCCCTCTTTCCCTCACCTGCCAGTTTCTTTCTCTAGCATTCCTCAAAGGACTTATCATTTGCTGGCAAGGGCCTGGGTCCATTCAGGAACCGAGGGCGAGGGGAAGGGAATGTTCAGCTCCCCCAAATTTTTGCTCGCCCCCCAGGCTCTCTCTCGTTGGAAGGGAAATCGCTGCCCTCCCTTCCCAGGGATCTCTGGGAATTTTGACGGACAGATCCTCAGGCTGACGCTAAAACGAAGGAAGAAGAATCCTTCAACCCCCTTACAGCCAGGCCTCCAGTTCCGGGCCCACGGGTTTGCTGGGACTCGGCACCCGCTGGAATCCTCGATCAAGTTTTGCCTGGTGCTCCGTGGCTTCCAGGGGCTCCCTTCTCGCTATGGTCACCTGGGGAGACCTGAGGAGCCTACCTGGGAGCCTGTCTCGAGGTCGTGCTCCCCTTCTGAGCTTTGTTAGACAAAGGGTGGGGTTTTGCCACGGCCTTCGGAGACTTTTGCAAGTACGAAAAGTGGCCCCATTGCAAACGCCGGGGGCCACAGAAGCCTGTCCATCATGGGGTGCGGGAGCCAGGGGTTTCACCTGCCTGGGTTTAGCGAGTTGACAGGGGCTGGGATTTTGCTGTGACTCCCGGACCACACCGGTGTCTGTCTCTGAGCAGCAGATCACACGGAAATTTCTGAAATGCCGGGTCAACGGGGAGCGCGGTAAATTCATGGTATATATGTATGTACAAATAAAAAAAAACCCCAACAACCCTGTAAGTAATGGGTTCTTTTGATGCAGGGGAATTACTTGTTGCCTACAGCTAACACGTTATTACCCTCCCTTTATATTGCATAGTCGCTCCAGGAATCCGGGATGAACGCTTAGGTTTCTGTTTCCAGGCATAAAGCAATTTGAGTGTGAACTCGACGGCTCTAACAGGCGACTTGCCAACCGCCGCGACCCGGCGATAAGCACCGGCGCGCACGCGGGGGGCAAGCCGCGGTGCTCGCGGAAGCTTCTGGCCACCCCGAACCCTGGGCGGAAGAGCCCGAAGACACCCAGCGCCGGGTCTGACCCGAGCGAGCGGTCGCCGCCCGCCACCCGGGGACCGGACTGATTTCCCCGCGCAAGTCCTTCCTGGGCCGTCTCCAGGACTTGCGGACTCGACCAGTCCTTGCTGGGGGCCCCCAGGCCAAGCCAGTAAGCCCAGAGCGAAGCCATGACCCTGCTCGAGGAGCCTTCGTTTAGCATTTACCTCCGGCAGCCGCGCTCTCCCCGGCTCGGCTCGCAGAGCCTGCCTGTGCCGCCGCCGCCCGGGAGCCCGCTGTTGTCTTCGGCCAGACCCGGGGGAGCGGCAGGCCATCAGGGCCTGGGGCCCGGGAGCTCAGACGGAAGATTTCCTGCGGCTGGGGCCAGCGGGGTAGCCTCCGCCCTTTCGATCTAGCCCTTCACCTGAAGAGTGGTGGGAGGCTGTGGGTCTGACGGGGTGTGTGGGCTCTACCTCTGAGAGAAGGGACAGTGTCCCACATCATTCAAATCGGAATCAGGAGCTGGCTTCCGGTTTGGGCTAGGCTCCTCCGAGTTGACGTTGGGCCAATCCTGGTCCCAGTCCAGGCCTCAGTTTCCCCCACTGTGAAAGGAAGGCTCCTTCTAGTGCATCGGGCACAATGCCTGGTCTCTTGCCCTGGACAGGCACTGACCGCATATGTTTGTTGGGCAAATGCATGGGCTCCTGCCTATTCCTCTTACCCACCCACCACCCAGGTCTAAAAACTTCCTTTGAGCCGTCTGTCCTCTAAATGGTTGAATCTTCTGTCACCTCCCCTGTCCCGAGCCCTGCCCACGCGGTGCAGCCCCCCTCGTCCCCCTCCTGCCGCAGTCCCTGAGCCCGGGGATCACCCGGGTTGTGCAGCAAGGGCTCACCCCGCCGGCTTCCTGGCCTTCCCGGGACTGCGACCTAAAGGGGCTGCCGTGCCCCCTCTCTGGGGCTTTAGGGGTTTAGGGATTGTAAACATTAGACGACCCAAGCTCCTGCTAAGAAGCCAAGGCTGACCTCAGTCCCGGGCGGTCCAAGCGCTGCAGGTCCTGACTCTCTCTCTCCAGGGCGGGCGGACAAGCTGTTAGACCGCGCAGGTAGAGAACACCGGGCGCAAATAGCCCCTTTGCCGCGCGCTGTCACCATTTCTCCGTGGGACCTCTTCTGCCCTGCACGCGGGGGAGAGGCAACAGGCGGCGATTCGAGCGGTCCGCCGAGCCCCCGCCCGGCAGGTCCGGCGCCTAATGCCCCCCACTACCCGGCCGTTCCGCCGCTGCCGGGGCCGCCGGTCTCACTTTCCCGGGCCTCGGCGCTGTGCATTAGGCCACCCCCCCAACACCCCCCCACACACACACACAACCGCTCCGCCAAGAGGCAGGTGGGAAGAACGTGTCCCTTGCTCTCTCCGGGGTCGAGGATCATGACCAAGCTCGCCTGCGGCAAACACTTGGTGCTCTGCACTTTGAGGCCTGGCGGTCCTCAGAGGCCCCCGGCGCCACCGCCCCTCCTCCCACTGCCCCCAATCTGGCTCCTCTCCGCCAAAGTCCGGCCCCCCGAAAAAGCCGTTCGCTGGCTCAGCCCTGTTTGCCCAGAGCACCGACTGGCCCCTCGCGTTTGGAATTCTTTTAGACTTACATCTGTGCCCACTGGTTGTCCCGGGGAACATCTGCCTCCTGCCAGATCAAAGTGTACTCCTCCCTCAGCTTCCCCACCTCACCTTGGACTTGCCAGTCACTTAGAAAACGACTTAACAACTTTGCAAGACCTAGTGTTCAGAGCGTTCCAGGAAAGCAAGAAAGCCCTGATTTATTTAGCACCTATTAAATACAAGGCGCTGAATGCAAATCGTCTCAAGAAATCCCCTCCACACCCCTCCAAGGTGGATGCTACTAACCCCCATTTTACATATAAGGAAACTGAGGCATGGGGCTGAAGTGACTGGCTTCCAAGTGTCTAGAATCTAGTAGGCCACACCAAACTTGACCCAAGTATGAAGCCTCCTCTCTTACTGGTGTTGTTGGTCCCTAACCTCTTCTCTTCCTCCCCAGGCTGGAAGGGAGGGGGTGCCAAAATTGGAGAGGCTTTGGGTGGGGGACACAACTGGCCACCGAGTCTAACATCAGCAACTGCCTGGCATGAGGTATAGGTCTGGAGTCCCTGGGGGAGTCACCTCGCCTCTCTGTTTCTTCATCTTTAAATTGGGAACAATGACAATCACCTACCCCTTCCTCTGGGTGGACGTCAGAATCAGGGGAGAAAATGTCTTTGCTAGTGTCAAGTACAATGCATTGCTGAAATGAGCTGATCCTGGGGGGGTGGGGTGGGCTAAGGCAAGATCTGAGGGTCTTTGTCCTGCGGGGGTGCTGGGCAGGACGCCAGTAGCCCAAGGGGTGGGAGGCGAGCTTGTAGGGACCGCAGCCGGAAGTCCCCTGATCTCGACTGGAGCACGACTGGGGCACGGTCGGGGAGCCCGCTGAGGCGGGGCCAGCTCGAGCAGAGTCGATGGGAGAGTTTACAGGGCGCACCTGACCGTCAGGCTGCCCCAGGTGACTGAGGCTGTTTGGAAGATGCCTTACGTTCCAGAGTGCCCAGCTACTCTGCTTGCTATTTCAAACTCACCTGGGGCCACACGCAGTTTGGGGTCTGCAAAATGCGGGGTCAGATGCAAACTGGAGGGCCTGCACTCAGTTCCGGGTAGACCTTCCAGAAGACTTGCGCACAGAGAGCGTCCGGGAGGGAACTGTGGTGTGCATGCAAGCACCACCGCGGGCCGGCCGAGCCTCTGCCCCCGAGCAGCCCGCAGCCAGCCCGGCCTTAAGGGCCCCTCGCTCTGGGCGGCCGAATGGGCCCAGCCTTTTCGCTCTGGAAAGGCTGAAGTAGGAAAAGCATGCACTTTTTTGCTCACTGGAGCAAAGTCTCCGGAAGGGGCGTGGAGGACCGAGTAAGTAAGTGAATAAATAATGGTGCCTATCTTTAGGGTTTTCAGGTAAAGTAAATGAAATAGAGTGAGTGACACAGAGTAGTGGCCACTCAGTGATAGCGACGAGCATAAATAAAATAATCCCCGATGAAGCGTCTTCCTTTGTAATGTGTCAAAGCAGGCAAAATGGCCAGAAGTGGTTAATGTGCTTCACCTTGTTTGTGGGGGCTTGGAGAAAAACTGTCTAAAGTTACTTCTAAAACCCCTTCCAAACAAGAGATCTGACCACAGCACTTTATCCCACCTGCATTCATACCAACTGATAACAAATGCTTTTTGCCCCTCAGATCCCCAAAGAGAATTCCATTGCCGCCTGGAGATGCGCTGCCTCCCAATGAAAGGGCAAATATTCCCTTTTCCAGGGGCCTATCGTTGCCCAGGGCAGCCAAAAACCCTGCCCCAAGGGGACGGGACCAACACAAAGACTCTGCCCTCCCCTTCATTTCCATTCCAATGCATTCTCAGGTGAAGTGGCGAGAAGAGGATGTTCAGTAGCAGCCCAGATGTGTGGGAGGCTCACGAAATGCCACCTGAGGAACTGGAAGGAGAAGGTGGGGAGAGAGGACCCACTGGGCTGGCCTTGAGCTGCTTGCATGGTGGGGGGTTGGGAAAATGTGTGGAGCTCCTCCAACCCCATTCCTTTGCCCTTCCTTAATTGTTGCTCAGTTCTCAACGGCTCAACTCAACTCCCACCCCTAACAAGGCAGCCAGAAGCAGGCCACCGACTCGGGATGCCTGGAGTCGGTCCTGGCTCTGAGCTCTGCCAGTACCAGTCCTGGAAGTGTGTGTGTTTTCTTTTTTAAGTTTTTAATTTAATTTATTTATTTTAAGTCATCTCTATGCCCAACGTGGGGCTCGAACTCACAACCCTGACATCAGGAGTTGCACGCTCCACTGACTGAGCCAGCCAGGTGCCCCTGGAAATGAGATCTTAAGACAAAGAAGGCGGTAGAGTGGAACAACACTGGACATCTGAGTGGGGTACCCTAAACTGGCCAAGGGACCTTGGACAAGTCCCTTAAGCTACCTGGGTGTCTACTGAACTCGGGTGTAAATCTGAGACAGTTGGACTGGATGATCCCCTACAGGCCCTCTCCTTCCTGAGGATCTGTCCTGTACACAAAGTCAAGATTCAGTCTGACAGCATTGAGAGAATAGTCGGGTGGAGCTAGAATGGGGCTGGGGGCAGAGGGGACATGACATTTCTAGGCTTTTTGGATTATTTCTGAGCAGGGGATTTTTCCTAAGAAAGAGGTGAGAAATCGCCATGATCCATTACTTCAAGAATTCAGACCAGCCTAACAGAGAAAATCGAAGCAGGTTGCAGTGGCCTGGGGAGGATGCCCTTGACTTCTGTCCTGGGGTCATGATGATCCCAGGTTCCAGCTCAATCTGTTAACCATAGTTGAAGAGTCTATATATACTGGAAGTGAACCTATCCCGGACAGCATTTTATGCCTCGAGGAGATTATTCTAAACTCCTGTGGTTATGCTTGGCCCTGGTTAGCCTGACTGCAAGGAATGGTGTTAGTTCCCCCAGAAACTTCACCGGTGAAAAATCAGGTGGGATCTTTTCTCTCCATCCTTTCCGAGGGAGGGTACATCTGTCTCCCAGACCTTCTAGAGCCATCTGATAGTGACCAGGTTGGGAACCCTAGCCAACTGGTATCTCTGGCAGGAGCACATCCATTTTAGCTTATGAATTGTGGGCTACGTAACTCTAGGGTCCCCCAAATGTCCCTCCACCTAAGTGAAAATATCGAGCCCCAAGAAATATTGTCACAATTAAGAATAATTTAAGTTCTTATTAATCTCTGTACTATGCACTTCAAATAGCTCATTCTGGAATCAACGACGCCCTAACTTTAAGTGATCCTCACTTGAGTCACAGCATATTTTCAGTTGTGCTTTAATAGCTGTTACATTTCCTTGTGTCAAAAAGTCTGAACCTGTGTGTGGAGAAACGAGAGAGAATTTTCAACTGTTTTGGCATGAGGTGACTGTAGTTTGGCTCATGTTTCTATTCAACCGAACAGTAGGGTATTCTGATAGGCAGCCTCACTGGATTCAGGAAGAATATATCCACACTTGGGCTCACCTCCACTTTGGACTTGCTGAGGAGAAGAAGAAACAATGTGGTGAGGGCAAAGGCTCTAAATATATCATGGCTTTGCCCTGGTGCCAAGTAGAATCATGTGACCTTGGCCGTGGGAGTTTAGCATGCATGGCTTTGCATGCTGTATACCCAGAGAGTTGCTTTGAATATAATTTTGGAGAAGTGTACGTGGCTGGGAACAGTCCCCTTCCCGTCTAGCTTGGAAGAGGCAGCGGGCCTCTTTAAATTTCCAGGGTCCCAATTTGCACTCACTGACACCTGGAACGGATCTATCAGCTTTCTAAACAAAAGATCTGTTCAGCAGGTGGAGGAGGAGGAGGCCTCTTGCCCATTGGTCAGCAGTTTCTGACTTGGTTTTTTTCTCTGTGATTTAATTCCCTGCCTCTTTTCTACTTGGCCCCCAATCACACCTACACACCACTTCTCACATATTTCCTTAGGTAAAAGGCATTTCGAATTCCCATCTGGGATGTCCTGCCCCAGTCATGGAAGGAGAAATACTAGCTGGTAATGACGTTAAGCTGTAAGTTGATAAGAAGTGCAGGGTCCTTCTCAGCCCTGCCGCTTACTGACTGTGTCACCTTGGCCCTTATTTAAATCCCTGGAGACTCCATTTTCCCATTTGTAAAAAGGAATTATATTGATGAAAGTGTTAGCACGGCGCCTGGCACCTAGTCGGTGCTGAAAATAAGGCAATGAGTAGTTTCAAGTATCTACGGCGTGCCCCTCGCTGCACCACGAATCACAACAGATCACAACTCCTGGGTTCTCCTCATTAGCCCATGAGCTCCGCATGGAAGGATAAACCCTGGGTCCCCCTCCCTGTATCCTCAGAATGCAGCCCAGCGTGTGTCTTGCATTCGTGATCTAAGAGCCATTCTCATTGGGACAATACATGACGTTGAGGTGCTAAATGGCATATAGCAAGGACAAGATCTCCTAGAATATGGGAATTCTGAGCAAAGCGGTAATGGGCGCAAGAGTCCCGCAGGGCTGTGGGGATAGGGCACGCCTGAATGAGGAGGGATTTTCAAACAACAGATGCAAAAGGAATCCGAAAGACTTGTCTACCGATAAGATGAGGCTGTGCTGTGAGACACGCTACACCATCTGTGTCATTTCTTTGTAAAGCTCCAGAGGTTTCAGCGTTGTTGTCTTATGTTGGTGTATTTTGACAAACTGACTGCCTCGTTTGCCTTTTCTAATTAGAGATACTTACAGGGCTCTTCTTTGTGAAAACGGGGGAAGTCTCACTTTTGTGTATCTCAACACTACCTTTGCTACCAAGTATCGAAGGATGAAGGGACCCTTTCAAAGCCATCGCCTGAGTAACCAGCCCTCTTCAGACACTCAGGCTTGGAAAGGAAGCCCAGTAGGGCCCCAAATGATGCAGGTCAACGGGTGTTACAAAATATCATCACACACACACACACACACACACACACAACTCCATATGGCAGGAAGTCCCACCGATGGCTGGATCTCAAGCACTATTTATTATAGCTGAGTTCCTGTACAGCAAAGGAATTTGGCACCAGCCTGCACAGTTTGTTCTAGCAGGATTTAACCTGTCACTGGAGCTAAAATCTGGGTCCCTGTGAGGCCTGACCCGACCGTGGACGGATTGCAAGATCCGCCATGGAGAATGGATGCCACGCGGGGCTGCCTGCAGACACAGCTGAGAGCCCTGCGTAACCAGGGGCAGCAGGTTTGGGCTGACCCTCAATACTGCTGCTTGTAACCGCTCCCTGGCTGCACCACATCTCGGGGGATTTGCTGGTGATGGGGAGGATCCACATATTCCGGGACGGAGTGACTCACTGCTTCTAATGGTCAAGTGCTTTCCAAGGAGGGCATCCACTCCACGCAATCTCGTAGTGATATTTTATTTATTTTTAAAAGATTTCTTATTTATTTGAGAGAGAGAGAGAAAGTAGAGAGAAAGCACACAGGGAGGGGCGTGCAGAGGCAGAGGGAGAAGCAGACTCCCCAGTGAGCAGGGAGCCCGACGCAGGGGCTCGATCCTAGGACGCCGGGATCATGACCTGGGCCGAAGGCAGCCACCCAACCGACTGAGCCACCCGGGCGCCCCTCGTAGTGCTTTTTAAAAAGGAAGTGGGGAGCTCTCCATATAGAACTCAGAAGGCAGAGACAAGTATGCACAAGAGACCCAAGTCACTGGACTGTTTTTAACCTAGACTCCCCACACTGCAAACAGCGAGAGCATGTGAACTAGCCAGCAAGCTGGAAAATATTTTCTAAGGGCCTGCAGCAGGAGGAGACGGCAGGGGAGCCAGAGAGCAGCATGGTAAGACAGTACCATCGTTCTAAAGAAAAGTGATGCTCTATTAATTTCTCCCTCCAGATTGCAGGGTGCAAACATCCAGGAGTTTTCTCTCTCCTACATTCCTTGTTTTCTCTTTCTCTTCCTCTTTGCTCTTTTAATGTCCTTCCGATGGAGAATTCTTGGGGCTTTTATTATTTTCCCTGTGGGCATCCCCTCAATCCATCATCATCTCCGACGTCCTCCGAACACCTGAAAACATGGACAGACTTCTATTTATTTGTATAAGCCTAAATTCATGATGAGAAGGAGATCATTTAAACACGCTTACAAGATGTTGAGTAGGAAACGTTCTATGGTGTCCTTCTCTGGAAAGGAAAAACCCAAGCCTCACATCGACCATCTGTATGGGGATGGAATAAGGTTCATTCATTCATTTAAGAGTGTTCGCTGAGTGCCTACTCTATCCCAAGCACTCTTCCAGGACTTGGCCCTCCCCAGTGTAAGCATTCTCTAATAAAGGAAAATGCAAACATCTGATCCAATTTCAGTCTGCTTCTTTCATGCACTATACATACGCTGAGCACCTGCTAGTATATGTCAGGCCCTGCTTGATGTTGGGACACAAAGATGAATGAAGGACAGTCCCTTGTCTCTGGGCACTCACGGTCTAGACGAGGGAGGCAAACAAGTAAATAGGCAAATACAATGCGACTTTCTGTACTGCTACATTCTAATTAGGAAGCATGAACAAGGAAATGCCATTCCTCATTAAAAATAATCACAAGACCTCCCAGGTCTGGAGACAAGCTCTGGGGAATGTACTGATTTTCAACCATGTACCGAGCACTATACAACATGCTCCAGATACTGAGGTAAGACCTAGTTTCACCCTCAAAGAACTGCCAGTCTAGCGGGGAGACGAGCCAGGAAACGGTTGATTACGATTGGCAACTACAGTGTGGTGGAAACACATCGCCAGGGACTCACCTGCCACAATCCAGCTCTATACGCTAGGCCCACGCTCGGTGTTGGGTGTAATAATTATAATAGAAATCATTATACTTATTAAAGTTATTAGTTTTTCACATTAAAAATCATTTCATTTTAATCATTAAAATTAATGTTATTATAACTAAGACGATTTTTAAAAAGATTTATTTATTTATTTGTCAGAGAGAGAGAGCACAAGCAGGGGGAGCGCCAGGCAGAGGGAGAAGCAGGCTTCCCACTGAGCAAGGAGCCCGATGCAGGACTCGATCCCAGGACCCTGGGATCATGACCTGAGCCGAAGCCAGATGCTTCACCGACTGAGCCACCCAGGTGGCCCAACTAAGATAATTTAAATGCTTATGATTCCAGGCACTTTACAGGGATCGCCTCGTTTATTTATCTTTTGTGAAGATTTTACTTCTTTACAAAAGAGAGAGCACAGAGGGAGATGGAGAGGGAGAAGCAGACTCCCCGCTGAGCAGGGAGCCTGACGTGGGGCTCGATCCCAGGACCCTGAGATCATGGCCTGAGCTGAAGGCAGACGCTTCACCTACTGAGCCACCCAGGCGCCCCAGGATCTGCTCATTTAGAACAATCTCCAATTTGCACGTGAGAAAGCACAGTCAGAGAGAGCTTTAAGAACTTGCTTCAGGTCCCCTGGCTCGTTAGTGCCAATTTGGAGTTGGACTCAAAGGCCTATCTGAATCCAAAGCCCAAATCCCCATCCAGCTTGCTGTCATAAAGAAAAGCCAGCCTCCGTCCTCAAGATGCTCACAGCAGTGGGGGGGACGGAGAAAGCGGCAGACAATTAGAACACATGGGACGCCAGGACAGAAGTAGAGAAATATGTCTTTGCTGACGATATTAATTAGAAAAGGGAATGATAGGGCGCCTGGGTGGCTCAGTTGGTTAAGTGACTGCCTTCGGCTCAGGTCATGATCCTGGAGTCCCTGGATCGAGTCCCGCATCGGGCTCCCTGCTCGGCAGGGAGTCTGCTTCGTCCTCTGACCCTATCCCCTCTCATGTGTTCTCTCTCTCTCATTCTCTCTCTCTCAAATAAATAAATAAAATCTTTAAAAAAAAAAAAAAAGAAAGAAAAGGGAATGATAGCAGATGATTCTGGTTCTGGGTTGTTTTTTTTTTAATCAGGAAATCTCTCAAGTTTTTTTTTTTTTAATTGTGGTAAAATATGCACAACGTAATACTTATCATTTTAACCATTTTTTAACATGCAACTTAGTGCTATTAAGTATATTCACACTGTTGTGCAACCATCACCACCATCCATCTCTAGAACTTTTTCATCTTCCCAAACTGAAACTCTGTCCTCATTAAATAACCCCACATTCTCCCCTCTCATTCCAGCCCTGGGAACCACTGTTCGACCTTCTGTTTCTATGAATTTGACTATTCTAGGGACTTCATATAAGTGGAATCGTATAATATTTGTCTTTTTGTGTATCACTTATTTTACTTAGCAACATGTCTCAAGGTTCATCCATGTTGTAGCAATGTAACAAACTCCATTCCTTTTTATGGCTGGATACTAGGCCATTGTTATGTATATATCACATTTTGTTTATCCATTCATCTCTTGATGGACACTTGCATTTTTTTCTACCTTTGGGCTGTTGTGAATAATACTGCTATGTACAAATATCTATTTGAGTCCCTGCTTTCAGTTCTTTTGGAGTGGAATTGCTGGGTTCTATGGTAGTTCCATGTTCAGCCTTTTGAGAAACCACCAAACTGTTTCCCACAGTGGCTGTACCATTTAACATTTCCACCAGCAACCTATGAGGGTTTCAATTTCTTCACATCCTCACCAACACTTGTTTCCTCTGTGTGTGTGTGTGTGTGTGTGTTTAGTCATTATAGCCCTCGTAGTACATTTTTAGTGGTATCTTATTGTGGTTTTAATTTGCATTTCCCTAACGAATTGTGATGTTGCACATCTTTTCACGTGCTTATTGGCCGTTTGTGTATCTACTTTGGAAATACGTGTATTCAGTCCTTTGCCCATTTTTGAATTGGGTTGTTTGTTTTTTGTTGTTGAATTATAGGAGTTCTTGATATACTCCAGGTATTAGAGACTTATCAGATAAATGATTTGCCAATATTTTCTCCCATTGAGTAGGTTATCTTTTTGTTTTCTTGATAGTATCCTTTTTTAAAAGGATTTTACTTATTTATTTGAGAGAGAGAGCCACAGAGGGAGAATGAGAGGGAGAATCAGACTCCCCGCTGAGCAGGGAGGCCGACGAGGCGCTCGATCCCAGGACTGGGATCATGACCTGAGCTGAAGGCAGACGCTTCACTGACTGAGCCACCCAGGCGCCTCTTGATAGTGTCCTTTAATGAACAAAAGTTCTTAATTTCGGTGAAATCTCATTTATCTATCTTTTTCTTTTTAAAACAATTTTAATGTATTTTTAAAGTTTTATTTATTTCAGTAATCTCTACACTCAATGTGGGGCCCGAACCCATGACCCTGAGATCAAGAGTCGCATGCTCTACCAACTGAGCCAGCCAGGCGCCCCTATTTTTTTTTTTTTTTTTTTTTTGGTCTGCCCTTTTGATATCCTATCCATGAAGTTGTTGCCAGATCAGATTCATGAGGCTTTCCTCCAATGTTTTCTTCTCAGTGTTTTATAGTTTTAGTCTTTGATCTTTTGAGTTAATTTTGGAATATAACATAAGGTAAGGCTTCCGTTTCATTCTTTTGCATGCGGGTATCCAGTTTGCCCAGCACCATCTGTTGAAAAGACCATTAAATGGTTTTGGCACTCTTGCCAAAAAACAATTAACCATATATGTGAGCATTGGTTCTGTTTAGAGTGTGGGCCTATCTCACCATCATGAACTGGTTCCTGAGTTTAGTTGACTGGGGAGTGAAACATCGGGCCCATGAGGCTTGAAGCTTCTGGACAAAGCTTGAACAGGACAACTGCACCCCTCATCTCCGTACATAGAGTAGTATGATTCCAGAACCATGGTCAGCATGGAGCAGTCTTCCATTCGTGAGCTTTGCCTTCTACGTTGTGGGCACTCAAGTATTTGTTGAACAAATAGCAGAAGAACTTTATTCACTTGGTAGCGATATCATAAAACACAATCCCTATGTTTAAATTTGTCTTCACTCCTATAAAAGCAAATGGAATTTCTCAAATTAGAATCTGTGACATTTTCAAATATTCTGATAACTTCTTAACTTTAAAGGAGTTTTCAGAGTTTCAGGAAGTTCAAAGAATTCTTTGATTATTCTTCTCTCTTTTCCCCCTGGCCTTTATGTTATGAAGGACAGGCCCAGATCCCTCTTTGATAAAGGCACGATTAAACTTCCTCACACCTAGGAAGTGAGCACATCATGACACAGAGTAAACAGACTTCTTTGCATTTACACTTCATAAACACGAAGCTGTCATAGATTAAGCTGTTCATTCTCTCTCTCTCTCTCTCTCTCTCTGGCTATAAGACGCTAAACACCACACAAGCAGAACATGGTGCTGTATTTCAATGATGGTGCATTCCAGACAGCCACCTGACAAGACTCTCAGGTGCCGGATGGCATGGATGTGTCTTATGCAATCGTGAGGCAGAGTCTTCCCCACAACATGTGTACCCCAGTCCTCTCCACCGTGAGCCTGAAGTCATTTATAGGAACTCATTTGACGTTGGCAACCCAGTGATTTCCCATGGACAGACAGTAGGGCCTGCCTAACAGGGCCCATTCTGTGACTGACTGCCGAGCCTCCATCAGGGAAGATCGATAGTTGACATGGCAACGAGCTCGTTTCTCCAGAAATGAGCTCCTTTTATTAAATTTTGCCAGCTATTGGTCAACTCCTGATCCACATATCAAAACATGACAAGCAGTTAATGAATCACAGGTCTGGTTGAGTCAAACAACAACAACAAAATATTCAAGAGAGTTAGGGCTGATTTTTTTTTTCCTGTGAATTCAGTCCAAGGATTCTAACCTGAATAGGGACTGGTACAGCACGAATCCATTTGTAAGGATGTAGATGTACCAAGACAGGAAAATGGAATGAATAAAACACACTTTCACAGCAAATTTAAGATTGTAATTTGGTCTTTTTTTTCTCTCTCTTTAGATACTTTAGGACAAAGCTATTTTTCACACTGTGCCTGTCCTTATCTTCCAAGTTTTATACTAAAAGATAGAGTACCTGGCTCATCCGGGGGTGAGCCTGGACATTTTTTTCCTTTAGCTACTAACAGCACCCCACTCTCCTTCCTGCAATTTTAGGCTGTCAGCTTCCGTGTGTGCAAGGAAGAGCCCGGACAAGAGAAAGGATCCCATAGTGAAGAAGGGTCAAGACCACGGCGATGGCTTTGACTCATTCCCTCCCTATGTTCCTTCCTTCAACTCCCTTTCCATTTCCCCACCACTCAGCACCTGTCTTCTGCTGATTTTCTCCAACCCAAATAGAAGACTGATTTCTCCCGTGAGTAAAGCTTTTAGTTGTGGATCCTTGGGGATTCACCTTCTGTCTTCCATTAACCAAGCTCATGTTGCTTTAAAGAGTGAAAATAGCATAACGCTCTTGGGTATCCCAACTGCGGATTAAAACCACACAAAAGGCCTTAATGATGCCAGACAAGCCACAAGAAAAATCGTGCCTTAAAAAAAGAGCTGTGCTCCAATCTTTATTTACATTAGAGATAATAACAATTCTGCCCTCAGTCTCTTCATATCTGATTTAAAAAAGAAAAAAAGATTTTAATTTTTAAGCAATCTCTACACCCAACGTGGGGCTCAAACTCACAACCAAGAGTCGTACACTCTACCGACTGAGCCAGCCCGGCGCTCCTCTTCATATCTGATTTACTAAGATTGCTTTTAACCCAAATCCTTGTGGCAGTGACAGGTTCTCAGGGACCCAGGAGTCACCTTCGTCACCCGCATCAGCACACTTGGTGTAGTTCAGAAACTGCCAGCCTCTTATTCACTCGGGTCATATGGAGCACGACAGCACCTCTTGACAACTGTAGGGGAAAACTAGCTGGGGCTCTGTGTTATTGCGCGAGATCGATTTGTGTAAGAATTTATTATCATAAAAATAAACTTCCTTCCGTAATGACCCTATAGAAAGAGCAGCCTCAAGAGCTCTGGCAGGGATTCCAAACCTGAATGAAAATGGACTATTTTGCATAGGCGGAATTAGACCCACGTTACTGAGAAGTGATTTCATTATGTCTGATATTATCAAAATGACTGCTGGAAGAATTAAAAGTGATTAGCTGGGGAGTACAAGTGGTGCCTATTCGCTGCCGGAAGCGTCTGGGAACTTTAAAAAATGCAGTTGGCTAAAAGCGAACTAAAATCATCTCGGCCCGATAGCGATTTTATATAGCATATATGTATAAACGGGTGCGTATCTGTGTCTTTGGAAGTTTACTGGGTATTTTTTATGGTGGTGTTCTCAACTATCACATGTAGTAAAACAACATTTCTTAGACCTTAACAGAAATCACTGCGGAATCCAATTCAACCTAAAAACCGATGTTTGTTCGGCACCTATTATGAACAAGGCAGACGGTACTAGGTCCTCTAGGGCGAAGGTAGCTAGCTTATGGTTTCAGAATCTAAAACAACGTTGATGTAAACAATGAAGCCACACACTGGTAAGAGCCTCGTGCCCTTACAGAAATGACGCCTTGTTAGACTAATCAGATGCCCTTCTGTGACCGAGGGCTCAGCCTGGGAAGATAGGCTGTAACCCCACTTCTTTGTTGGCTGCACTATGAACTCCTCAAGGATGCGAACCACTGCAATTCATTCTGGAGTTCCCAGGGGACGGCAGAGTGCCTAGCACCCAGTAATCATGCGATATATATGAGTGTGACATTGAAAGAGAGTTTCTAAATCAAGGGAAGTGTATCAATGAGCCTGGGGCGAAGGGAAGGACGTGTTCTGATGGTTGAAGTCTCTGCTCAGTGCTGCCTGCGGTTAGTCATCCTCCGTGATCCCGGGGCTAGACCAGAGGGCCCAGCTCTATTCTCTTGAGACACCAGGCTGGGCGGATGATTCCCATCTGTCTCTCTCTCTGTCTTCGCATCAGGGCTGGGGCTGGGACTTGAGTTAACCAATAAAGTGCAGCAGAAATGACCCTGTGCTAGTTCTGGGCTTTAGCGTCTGGCTGTTTTTGGTTTTGTGCTCTTGGAAGCTTTGAGCCACCATGGGAGATGTCCAGCTACCCTGCTGCAGAAAACACGTGGAGAGGGAGAAGCTCTCAGACTACACGGAGAGCAAGAAAGTCTCAGCCATGGTGGTTTGGGAGCTGAGCCGGGCCCCTAGTTGCCCCAACAGTTGAATGCGGCCCCATCAGAAACCACTGTCAAGAGCAGCAGAAAAACCACCCAGATGAGTCCAGTCCAAATGGAAAAGTCATAAGCAGCTCAAGTGGGTGTTTTGGTAAGCCACTAAGTTTTGAGGTGGTTTGTTACACAGGAATAGGTAACCGAGACATTTCACAAACAGTATCGGGAGGACTGGGCTGTGCACAGTTGGGACCCTTTAAGAGGAGATTGTGACTTTCAATCTCCAAGTAAGGCAGGAAAGTAAAGTTGGTGTCAGTCATAAAAACTTAGTTTCTGCAGTTCTAGGGGATGAACGTCCTCAGAATGCAGGGGAGGGAAGCAGCTGTGGAAGGCAAGACTGTACAAAGCAGGTTGAAGTGTTTGGAGTCTTATGTCACCACCAAAGGATATTTATCAAGACTTACACCTGCAATTTAAAGGCCGTGGTGGGGGGAAGGGGGGAGGGGTGGGGGGGGTTAGGGTGGCAGCAAACTGACATTGATAGAGCACTTGCTAGGGGCCAAACACTGTGCTGAATGTTTTCAATCCATTCCCTCATTTAAGCCTTACAACAATACTGTGAGGGAGGCATTTCAGAACTTATTTAGACATAGAGACACGAAGGTAATTCACAACTGTACGCATCACCCAGCTCAAGAAATAAAACAGGAGAGAGGTCGTTGAAGCCTCCTGTGTGCTCCTCCACGATCACATTTCTCTCCCTTCCTCCCACTCGAGAGGTAACTATTTTCTAGAATTTGGTGTGTAGCATTCCCATGCACGTCTTTATAATTTTACTGCAGGCTTTCTGTCTGCACAACATAGACCCAAGGAATATATAGTATTGATAGAGTGTTGTTTTCCATGTTTTTAAACCTTAGGGAGATGCCTTCGTACCAGGTGCTTCCTACTGCAGGTGGGTTTTTGGTCAAAATTGGGTTTTTGAGATGCATCCACGTTGTGACGTGTAGCTTTAGTTTGTCCAGATCCACTGCCAGATAGTATTGTTTTGTGTAAATATACTACCATTATTCAGCCATCCTCCTGTTGCTGGACATTTTCTCTCCAGTTCTGTGCTCTTATGTCTTCAGTTCTTTGCTAGTACAATGTTGCAGTGGACAACCCTGTACACGTCTTCTTACAGGTATTAAGAAGTAGGCTTGCTGGCTCACGCGGTATGAACATCCGTTACGAGATATAGCCAAAACAATCTGCACATCTCAAGTCCATTTGTAATATATGACAAGATCGATTTCTCTGTCTCCCGGCCCTGTTTCACATGGCCAGACTCTAATCGTTTTGCCAGCTGGATCATGGGCAGCCACGTATCTCTTGTGGTCTTCATTTGGGGTAGCGCTGTGTCCTCTATCTCTTCACCATCCGGCTTTGGTCTTCTGTGAATTGCTGCTCCATCCATCATCTACTTTGCCCATTTTTCCTTCGGGTTGTTAGTTTTCTTTTAATTCATTTAAGGGGGATCTTTATTCTATAAGCTAATCTTTGTCACTTCTCTGTATCAGTACATAGAACAGAAACACGTTTGCTGATCCCGTTTCATAGCTGAAGAAGTCGAGGCTTAGAAAGGTAAGGCACGTTTCTCAATGTCACACGACTAATGATTAGCACGGCTAGGATTTTAGTCCAAGTCTGACCACATTTGAACATAAAATGCAGTAGCCGGATTCCAACCGCCTGCATTTAGTCTTTATTGGGGAGAAGAAACCTTTGAAATGGATGCTTCTGAGATC
Organism: Phoca vitulina; assembly: GCF_004348235.1. NCBI lineage: Eukaryota > Metazoa > Chordata > Mammalia > Carnivora > Phocidae > Phoca > Phoca vitulina. The sequence goes on from NW_022589742.1 coordinate 9,440,299, forward strand.
ACCAGAATTGCTCCTCTTGGAATCTCTCTTTTTTTTTTTTTTAAAGATTTTATTTATTTGACAGAGACACAGCGAGAGAGGGAACACAAGCAGGGGGGGGTGGGAGAGGGAGAAGCAGGCTTCCCGCTGAGCAGGGAGCCTGATGCGGGGCTCGATACCTGGACCCTGGGATCATGACCTGAGCCAAAGGCAGACGCTTAACGACTGAGCCACCCAGGCGCCCCTCTTGGAATCTCTTAAACTTGGAAAGTTCAACTTAATATCTTAAAACAAGAAAGGGAGCAAGAGAGAAATTCAAACCTTTATTCTCAGGTCCATATAACTCCCTGAATTTGTATTTTTCATAATTCTTAAAAAGCAACTCACACACACACGCAGTGGCGTACCAAATAATAGAACTTAGAGGGTTATAGAGACTATGAAAACAACAGTATGGAATGATTCATTTATATTATAAAGAATGTTTTACATTGTAGCACGACTCATCCAACTGGTTATACTATAAAAGTCAGACGGGAAAAAAAAAATCCCTGTGAAAACAAGAATCCATTGATCCCCTAAAACTGTGGATTTAAGAAGCAATATCTAGACAAACATAATAGCTGAAAAACAAACACAAGCAAGAAGTGTCTGGCTTGAAGTATATGGAATTGTGGAAAAGGGGGAATTTTTCCTAAGGAACAATTGGTTTGATTTGTAATAATAAACAAGATAAACCTAAAAGAGAGTGATAAGAGGTCAAATTGTAGAAGAATGGAAGAAATGCCTAGATAAATTGATTCCAGGATGTTCACTCATTCATTTATCCTATTTTCTTTGGAACAAATATTTACAGCTCAGATGCCATCCCTGTCCTCCTGGAGCTCAGTAGTGAGGAGGAAGGGACTAGCCGTTACAGATCTCATTCCCAAGTCCCTGGACACATTACAGTGGGATCTATCCTAGGAAGGAGAAGTATGGAATACATCAGTGAGGTGGAAAAGGAATGTTTTCCAGGAGAATGAAGTGTCTGATGTCAGTTTGGCCCAGTGGGTGGAAAACCCGTGAGAAAGAGCTGGAAAGCACAGAGTCAGTGGGACCTAAATAGAGGGAAAGGGAATAAGGCCAACGATGCGCTGCTTAAGCCACAGAGTTGGTGAAGTACGAGGCAAGTCAGGAGCAGAAACGGAATGGGTGATTAGAGATTTGCTTACTCCTCTCCCTGTTAAGAGAGGTATTAATTACTAAAGAAGCCCAAAAGCTCACTACAGAAGAAAGCGAGGCTCCCAAGAGGTGGCCACCGTGGAGCTAGAGCCCTGGGCAGCAGGCTGGGGCGGGGGGCGGCCAAGCCACCAGCCACACGCGGGTCTCAGACGCACCCGGGTTCTGAAGAGGGCCTGGGGAGCGGGGCGTGGCCTCGGGCCCGTCCCAGGGGGCGTGCCTTAGAGAAGGGGAGGAGCTTCCGTGCCAGCTGGGGGCCCGGCCCCGAGGTGGGAAAGACGAGAGCGAAGTGGGCCGTGCGTTTAATAGAGGAGTCAAACCGCTCCGACAGGAGGAGAAACGAAGAGGCCCTGGGACAATGAAGTGTTCGTTTGACTTGAGCCCGAATCAACTCGCCAAGTTTCTCGATTCACAGGGGGCACAGCTTTTTCATTTTCGTGCCAAAAGACCATCTCCTAGGATATGGAGACCATCTGTGTCAAGGAGCAAAGCCCTTAAAGATGATTTCAATGTAAAATGTGGCGTGACGGGGGCCATATTGTCTGACACTGTCCAACCCCTTTCGTATTTCAACAAGTTAAGCACAAAGGAAGTAAAAAACTGCCAGCAACAATGAACCAGAATTCCCAGACAGCTCCAGGGGAGAGAGAAGGCTGTGACAGAATTAAGACAAGTCAGCATGGATGTGCACAGAGGTGTCTGAAATCACTGAGTCCGGGGTTTGCAGTGAGCGGAGGAAGAGGCTGCCTCCCGGCTCGCACACAGGCCACCCGTTTGCCTAAGCCCTGGGCCCGCGGCCTCTGCCGTCGCCGGGATGAATTCTGCTCCCCTGTTTGCTCAGCTGGGCGTCATGGCACCAAATTCTTGCTTTGCAGGCCGAAATCCTTACAGTTGAAAAGCTGTGTTTGAGGCTGGCTTCAAAGTCATCCAAGATTGGGGTGGAGAGCGGGAGGGAAGAGACCAGGGTGGCTGTGAGTTCGAGTTCCTCCCGCTGCTCTCTGTACTGTGGCCATTTCCCATTAAAAAGGGGGGAGGGGGAGGAAACTCTTGTCTATTCACTTGTCTTTATGCCAAGGACTTTCCTGATTGCTGCACATTCGTTCCTTGCTCCCCCAAGGGCATTGCCTTTCCTTTCCACATCTTTCACTCAGCAAACATCTCTAGGCAGGCACATGGGGAGACACTGTGCTGGGCTCTGAGGGGCTGGCAGGGGGCGAGGTTCAGTTCTTCTTTTACAGTGTTGTGGGGGAAGAGAAGGGGAGCTTCGGTAGTGTGGCCGGGCAGGCTGGGGGAAAGCCTGGCACAAGGGAAGGGGAGAGGCAGAGTAGTTCTGGTTCATGCCCTCAGGAAGGAATTCCTGGAAGACGTGGTATTTGAGGTGATCCCCAGGGGGAGAGTCCAATTGCATTCTGTGTATATCTGGGTGCAAGCCGAACATTCGAGAGGCTGGGACAGGAGTCAGCAGGGAATAACTAGCAAACGGGCCAATGAGACCTGTTCTATCCTCCACTCCTGACAAATATACCTTTATGACAATCTGAAAGGCCAGGTTGGAATTTAAAATTTTTGTGCTCCTTGGAATTCTAGGCTGGAACACGGCCACACAGGGAGAGCCAGTCCTCTGACCTCTAGCCTGCCCCTCTCCTCTTCCCACCCTGGGTACCGTGCCTCCCCTCAGCCGCGCATCCCAAATTCATCCGAAGCCCCCACAGACGGCCATCCCTCCAGCACTCCTCAGAGCTAGGGTGCTCACCCTGTCAGCGAGGCCATCTGCCTTGGCGTGGACGGACACGAGGGTGAGTGTCCCTCAGGCCCCAGCAGTGAGTTTGGACTCATTTGGGCAGGACTGTCTGGGGTCCCGGGTTCTCTGGGTTTTGTCTAGAAGCAGGTGGAGGGAGGCCAGGCGGTGCGTGGACACGTTCCCTTGGCCCAGCAGATGGCCTGCCCCGTGGGAGGGACACCGCTAGAGAACGGGCAGAGCAAGGTGCTCTAAAGCAGTTCAAAGCTCAAAAGTGAGGACGCAGGCCACCCTCTGTGAGCTTTCAGGTAAGCAACACTTTTCGGACTCCTGCTATTCCGATTTGCAAGATGGGGATGATAACAGGACCTAACCTCCGGGGTTGGATGGAGAATTACATGAGCTGACATGCGTCAGCAGCTGTTAGAAGAGCCCCTGGCAGGTTGTAATCACTCAACGAATAAACGTACAGCCAGTTTGAGGGCTCTCCCTCGGAGTGAACTGAACTGAACAGACCGGTTGCTTCAGGAGGGCAGTGAGTGAGAAAGATGTAGAAACAGCTTCAAAACATCCTGAACATATTTTAATAAGCAACTTTAAAAAAAAACATGTTATTTATTTACTTGACAGAGAGAAAGTGAGAGAGCACAAGCAGGGGGAGGGGCAGCGGGCAGAGGGAGAAGCAGGCTCCCTGCCGAGCAAGGAACCTGATGCGGGACTTGATCCCAGGACCCTGGGATCATGACCGGAGCCGAAGGCAGACGCCTCACCGGCTGAGCCACCCCGGCGCCCCTTAATGAGCAACTCTTAATTAAGTGTGTAGGTTAGAGTCCTTTGTCCTAAGCATGCTTAGGCATGTCCTACTTCATGGGGTTGTTGCAGGATTTAAGTTCATGGATGTAAAGTGCATAGAATGGCCGCATATAAATATGCTTTTCCTACCATTATAAGTAATCCTGATTGGAATCCTTCTACCCCTCCACCCACCATCCGCTAACACCTTCCGAATTCGCGGGGCTTAACCCTACTTGGGAAGTTTTGCGATTAATCCTAATTGCGATAATAGTCAATATCTGTTGAATTTTTATAATATGTGAGGTGCCATGCTGTTTTTTATTACAAGCATCAGCTCATTTTTGCCTCACCCCAAACCTTGAAGAAGAAGGTACTATTATCATCCACCTTCACCAGAGGAGGAAACAGATCACTACATCAAAAGCTAATGATGTATCGTATGGTGACTAACATAACATAATACAATTAAATTTAAAAAAAAAGGTCAGAGAGGGAAGTAACTTGATCAGGGGCACAGAGCTAATGGCTGATGAAGCCAGAGTTCAAACTATGTCCCCTGAGGGCAAATCTGGGCCTGCTGAGCTGCTTGAACAGAAAGCTCACGACTTCTCTGCTGCCCACGGGGGGCAGCTTTACGTTACTGAGAACACACCCACTCCTTCTGTTAGATTCGCAGTGGCGCTCTCAGGAAAGCTCAGGGAATGGGCTCCTTATACCCGTGTGGGAGAAAGGAGGTGGAGGTGTGAGGAGGTAGCTTTTCCCACTTGGGAGCAAGAGCCAACTGCCCAGCAGACCCCCATAGCACAGGTGTCTGGAGGCCAAGGTGGTCAGGGATGGTGGAAGGCAGTGAGGACCCTACCAGAGGCCGGGAGGCGGGAGGCTTAATAACAAATACATTTTTCACAGTTGTGGGGGCTGGAAGCCCAAGTTTGAGGGGCTGGCAGGTCTAGCGTCTGGTGAAAGCCCACATTGTGGTTCACAGACTGCTGTCTTCTCATCGTGTCCCCAAATGGTGGAAGGTGGGGAGAGAGCTCTCTGGGGTCTCTTATATAAGGACACCAATCCTATTCATAAGGGCTCCACCTCATGACCTAAACCCCTCCCAGAGGCCCCACCTCCTAATATCATCACATTGGGGGTTACGATTTCAATGTATGAAGTTTGGGGGACACAAACATTTGGCTCCTAATGGATCCCTTGCTGCTACAGGATGTGGATGTCGGCACTGCTGTGACCGGCCCGTGATAAGGGCGGTATCGGGCGTGGGCTGTGGCAGGGGGTCTCATTCTTTTTCAACCGCTTGGATATCTGGGGGCTCGAAGGTTGATGTATCCAGTAGCATGTCTTGCCAACGGGGGTCTTTTTCCCTGGACAGATATTCATTTGCCTTTCCTGCTGTGGAAATGTATCTGGTGGGTCATTGGCAAGGACGGGTGGGTTCAAAGGTGGCTATGTGCCTTGTCCACAGCAGGGTGACTAGAAGGGGGTCCCCAGGGAACAGTGGGACCGGATGCCAGGTGCTTAAGGGGAGTAGCTCTTTGGGACTCCATCCAGTGGAAACTGCTTACAATCCAGGAGAACCATAGATGGCTTGGACTGGAGGGAAGTTTGGAGACCACTGAAATGAAAACTCCATTCACACACTAAAAAACTGAGAAATGGAGGCCCCAAGAGAGGGACTAACTTTTGTAAGGTCACACAGCATGCGTCCCTTTACTTCAGTTTGCTATGGTGAGTTTCTTCCTATTTGCATCTACGGCAGAGTGCCCTGGGACAAACTCCTTCTGGCATATTTATCAGCTGTGCAAAATCTACACAATGAGATGTTTTCTTTCGTTTAAAACTAATGTTGCCTTACCAGTTGAAATTGAAGTCCCCAAAAGAATCATTTCCTCACTAGGATAATTTTGCTACAAGCTTTTCATTAATCCAATCATAAATTCAGTAATGTTATTTGGCAGCTTACTGAAGTCTCGGGGAACCACGGGGGACTGGATGCATTGCCTGTTTTTATGACCGAAAGAAAAAGAAACAAATAACAAGCTAAATAAGCTCAATTTAAAAATTGGTTTTGTTCCAGATAATGTAAGAAACTCATTTACTCATTCATTCACCCACCGAACAAATGTGTATTGAGCACTTACTGGGTGCCAGGCGCTGCACTAGGACCTGGGGGCTAGCACGGTGAGTCATTCATTCAGCAAAATGCTGACTGCCCATTTCTTGGTCAGCAAAACGCTGACTGCCCATTTCTTGGAAAGGGGCGTACTGCCCACAACTTATAAACCAGTCTCCCGGATATAGAAAGCAAGGGCCATAAATGATGTATGGACAAAGTTCAGAGAAGGAAAGAGTCATGTCTAGTGAGACCAGGGAAATCTTTGTGGAGGAGATGACATGTGACTGGGTCTTGAGTGTAGGTAGGATTTGGAGCTGCATGAATGGTGTTGAAGGACATTCAGGGTGGGGGACACGGAGTGTTCAGGGGTGTTGGGAGACATAGGGTCCATTGGGAGACATAGGGTCCCACTGAAATAGGGTCTATATGAGGGTTCCACATAAGATCTTATTTTGGGGGAAAACAAGTGTTCCATTGATATAAACAAAAACTTAACACAACTGGACCAGAGCACAGATAGATTGCCTGGCAAGAAAAAGTCAGAGGTAAGACTGGAAATGTTTGGCTGGGGCTTAAGCGAGGAGGACCTTGATGATGAACCCCTGGGGAATTTCAGTCAGGGTAAAAGGATGAGATTCATGACTGCAGAGGGCAGAGTAGACTGGAGCAGGCAAGGCAGGAGGGAAAGGCATCAATCAGTTCTTCAGTTGGTCAAGGAGCCTGGATCCCTATCTTCTGAGTGCTGGGTGCCACGGTTATAGTAGTTAGCCAAACACAAAATCCTTGTCCTCACAGGATTTACATTCTAGAAGGAAGTGGTGGTGGTGAGTGCTAAGATACAAAGATAAAGCAGCGTGAAGGGACAGAGAGTGAGGGGGCTCCTATTTGACATAGGTTAGTCAGGGAAGGCCTCCCGGAAGCAGTGGCATTTGAGTAAAGACTTGACTTGAGCTATGGGGCTAGAGGGGCCCAGGAAGCAGCAAGTTTCCTGAGGTAGGTGTGTTAAAGGATCGGCAAGGAGGTGGCTGGAGCCAAGTGAGCTAAGGAGAGTGTTAGAAGAGAAGGTCGGAGAAGTCACAAGTACCAGACCATGGGGGGCCTCATAGGTCATGCCAGGGACTTCGGATTTTATTTGGAGTGGGTTGAGAAGCCGTTGGAAGATTTGGAGCACATGAGTGACATAATGTGACTTAGAGTTTTAAAGTGATCACTCTGGGGACACCTGGGTGGCTCAGTTGGTTAGGCGTCTCTCTTCGGCTCAGGTCATGATCCCAGGGTCCTGGGATCGAGTCCTGCGTCAGGCTCCCTGCTTAGCAGGGAGCCTGCTTCTCCCTCTGCCTGCCGCTCCCCCTGCTTGTGTGCTCTCTCTCTCTGACAAATAAATAAAATCTTGGAAAAAAAAAAAGTGATCATTCTGGCTGCTCCGTGGAGTAGAGACTGAGGGAAGGAGGGTAGTTTGTTCCGTAGACCAGAAACTGTGTGTGTGTGTTTCCGGTGCTCAGTTCTGATCTGCTGGACTACCGATCTGTCTGGGGAGTCAGTACCACGTTGTTCTTATCACTCTGGCTTTGTAGTATGCCTTAGTATCTGGCAAAGTGACACTGAAGTGTTGGGATTTTGTACACAACATTATAGTCTATTTGCAGCATTGTGTCGAAGCTGGTGACATTTTAGTGGAGATAAAGAGGTTTCCTGTGGGTATAATGTAGGAATCATACAAACCATCATAGTGCCCTTTAATAATAAGAGCCTCCCTGATCGGTGGGTTTTAGGGTCAATCACTTGCCTGGTTGTATCTCCTCCTTTCTCCTATTTATGCACCAAGTACGTTGTACATTCCAGACAAACCAGAGTCCCCTGAATACATTCTACACGTTCCTGTTCTTGTGCCTTTCTTTGCTTATGCTGCTGCTTCTCCTGGATAATTTTCCCCTCGCTGGGGCTATATGAGAAATTGTACCTACAAGTCTCGTGTCAAATACCACTTTCTGCACGAAACCTTTCCTGATGCCCCCAACAGAATATGATCTCTCCCTCCCCTGAATCTTGATACCATTTGCTTGGCCTTTTCTTTCTGTCCTTTACCTTACTGGACCTTGTCTGAGTCATTTGTGTACCTGCCCCATGAGGTCTTGAGAGCAGGGGTTGGCCCTCACGCTTTTCAGTCTCCCTAGCACCCAAAACAGTGCATGCAGCAGGTGCTTGGTCATTGCCTGGGGAGCTAAATTTGGTGGAATCACTTGGTTGTTTGGTTTATTCCAGTCAGGTCCCTTATTTACAGGTGGAATGAGATCGGCTTTTAGGATCCAGCAGAAACCAAGTTGCTTCAAAATGTTGGATATAGTATAGAGTTTTCACATCACTATGTTGTACATCTGACACTAGATATATATATTAATATATTGATATAAAATGTAATATAATAATATAAAATAACTTTATATATATATATATATATATATAAAACATCGGGTGTCAACTGTATTTCAATTAAAACAAATGTTGGGTATAAATTCTGCCTTCTGTCCCTTGCTCCCTTTTTTTGTTTTGAAGAAACTTGTTTACTGATAGAGCTTGGGTCATATTAGATCCATGAGCAAGAGACATGTGTGTTCTTTGAATGCCTGTTCGAAGTGTTTCCTGCCCAGCATGTCCATGTCCTTCCTCTGGACTTAGCTTTAGTGGCAGGAGAGTTCGGTGGGGAATGTAAACTGATTTCTTGACTTCATCTTCATCAAACTGAGGGACTGGCTTTGTTTTGGCATCCAGGAGGTCTGGCCGGAGGTGAGTGACTAAAGACAGACACGTGGGCTCGGAGGGTGACATTAATGCCTGTTTTCCTGCTTCAGGATGAGACACTGGGCCCTTACCGAGTATAACTGCTGCATGTCGGGGATGCCAAGTGACTGGTAGTGTATCTGGAGCTAGGAAATAGCCAGCTAAGCCATCCCGGGGCTCCATCACATTCCAATGGGGTAAATCATCTTCAGCTTGAATTAGGTTTCTTTTGAGAATCATAGAAATCACATGGAAAAACAAGTGAATTAGATGGCACATTTGGACACGGTCCTAAGATTGGAAACTTGGGGATAGGATGGTACAGAGGAGAAGAGCTTGGACCTTAGACAAGTACATCTCTCTCAGCCCTTTTCCTTCATGGGGCAAGTAACAACCCACCTTGCACGGTACTTGACAGAATTAAATGGAAGTGCCTAACAGTTCCTGGCACAGAACCGTATACTCAAGAAGTGAATTCCCTTCTCCTTTCTTTCCTTCACAAAGATGAACACTCTCCAAGTCTGTATTTATGTAGAGGGACAGACACATCCATTTCCTAAGCGAATCCTGGATGGTGCAAAGGAAGACAGCACGCATTCCTGAATGCATCGGGGTAGCCTCTATTCTACGCCCCCTGCTACTCAAAGCGTGGGGCTTCGGACCAGTCTCATTGGCATCACCTGGGAGCTTGTAAGACACTTTAGTCTCAGACCCTTCCCAGACCCTCAGAATCGGAATGTGCATTTCAGCCAGAGCCCCGGGCGAGTCCGTTGCACATTAAATGTTGAGAAGCACAGCTCTAGGTACTGCCTTTCAGAAACCAGCTGAGAGCCATCCCCACAGGCCGTGACCTGGTTTGTCTTACCTAATGGACCTCAACATCCCATCCGTGGCAACAGCATCGATGATGACAGCATGGTTTTGTTTGCAATATTTGGTGAGTTTCACAACAGAGGAGGGGAAATCAAATCCAACTTTTGAAAGTCCTCAATAGGACATTAATAACTTTTTAAATATCAGCTGATCCTTGACCTAAATGTTGGCCTAAGAGAGGAGAGCAGTCTATGGTGCGAAAGAGGCATTATTTAAAATAAAAACAGCCATTATCATCAGTTTCTTTCAACAAAGCGGAGTTTAAATTATGTCTTCAATGAATTCATTTGGCTTGTAAAGTCCACGGGTATGTTATTTTACATAAATTCCAAGATTTGGAGACCGGTGGCTCCCAGCGTCTACTAAAAAGCCTTTCCCAGCCCCAGGTAGGAACGTAATAGTTCACCTGCTGGGACTAATTTCCAAAGAGGTGGAAATGCCTGGCAACACAGTCTTTTAGCCCAGCAAATTGGATAGCTTCTGTTTGTAAAAGGACATTATTATGGACTAATATGTTTCATGTGCCTCTCAACATATTACACTGCTTTTAGTCACAATCAGGACATAAAATGTTCAAAAATTAGGAGTTGCGGGACTTTATCACTATGGAAAAGCTGTTCTTCCCGGCCACCATTGCAGGCTTGCAAGGTAGCTATCGTTTACTCTTTTACTTTTTAAAAGATTTTACTGATTTATGAGAGAAAGAGAGAGTGCGTGAGTCCATGAGCGGGGGGGGGAGGGGCAGAGGGAGAAGCAGACTCCCCACTGACCAGGGAGCCCCATATGGGTTTGATCCCAGGACCCCAAGATCATGACCTGAGCCGAAGGCAGACGCTTAACCAACTGAGCCACCCAGGCCCTCCTTGTTTACTCTTTTATTTTAATGTCCTTTACTACTTTACTTCACCCTCTGTCCATTTCGATCCTGAGTGGTATAAAATAAAAAAATAATAGGAGAAATTTAGAAAAGTATGATTTTTTTTAAAACAGGATTGTTTCTGATGATTAACCTTGGCAATGGATTAACTTTATATATTTTTGTCAACCAAGGAACTTGGCTGAATAAGGTGTTGCCAAGAATACCAACCAACCAGACATTTAGGAAATAGCAACAGCTAGTTCAGGGTTTAACTATCATCTTAAAGCTGGTAACTCCAAATGTTATGTAAGTAGCTCTGTGCTTTCCTGTAGAAAGCAGTCCCGAAAATACGTGCAAAAATCCAACGTATCAAAGTCAAACAGTAGACTCAGATGTTACTGGGGACACAGGAGGGAGTTGATTCCCAGAGAATTAAAAAAATAATATAGAAATCCTGAATTATACCTTACTTTCTCATCATAATATTCAAAATACATTTTCATAATTTTATTTCTGTTCCATAATTGTAATCCTTTTGCTCACACTTGAAGATAGAAGTGCCTTAAGCCCAATGAAAATCCAATTGAAGCTAAATATTTGCCATGTTACAGCACATCCAATGATTTCTATGTTTGTCTCAATTAAATTCGAGATGATGTTTCCTATCATTAGTATTAATCCTTTTGTTTTTCTGAATTTCTGTTTATTCTTTTTTTAAAAAAGATTTATTTATTTGAGAGAGAGAGAGCAAGCGAGCACATGAGCAGGAGGGGTAAAGGGAGAGGGAGAGAGAAATTCAAGCAAACCTCGCGCTGAGCAGAGCCCAACGTGGGGCTTGATCTCATGACACTGAGATCACGACCTGAGCCGAAACCAAGAGCCAGATGCTTAACCGACCGCGCCACCCTATAATGTCCCCGGTAGACACTGCTGAGCATACAGGCTAGCCTCTTTGAAGCCACTGTCCAGGCTTAGCATATAGTACACTTTCAACAAAATGCCTAATGAATTGATGAGACTTGGAACCATTAGAGAGAATGCCAAAAAACCAGCTCTTTCAATTAATTCAGAGGAAGAGATCAGCCAACAGTTTTTAATGCCATAGACAAATCAACCTGGTAACTGAGTTTTTCACCTGCTCACATTTGTGCTACAGTACACAAACTCATCATCAGTCACTTTAATCTTAGCACATCAAACACCTAAATGAAGCCATTCAAGGAAGGGGGGTAAGAAGTAGTGGAAATTTGCCAATATTCCAGAAGAATGACGATAGCTTTTTCAGAGGTGGATTGTTGGACAACTGGTAATTAGATCAAGTGGGCAAGGGTTAATGGCTTGGGTGGGGAGCGTGGAGAAAAACAGTAGAAGATGAAGTACTTTGTCTTCCAGTAATTGAACCATCTTGCCACAGAGACAAATCTCATACATGTGAAACAATTAGAGAATGATAGGATCAGGTTGCAGCACCAGAGAGGAGACATCAATGCCAAACCAGTCCACACACATCAAAATTAGCCTGAGAGCTCCCCAAAGTATGGTAGCCTACACCCCTACACCGTGGCCATAAATGTCCCATATAATGACATTCCCTCACTACGCCCAGGATGTGCAGCTACGGGTCCAAACCCATCACAACAAAGAGAATTAAAATGGCGTTATCATTCTGTAAGGAGAAGGAGCATCAATCAAGAGGAATCAATTTTGCCTGCCAATTTTCAACAACATTCATTTCAGAATTCTATTATGGCAATATAAAAACAACCCAACAAGGTGTCTTTGTTTTGGTTCTACTGGGATTTGCTTCCAGAATCAGCACTGGATAGCCCAGCCTAGCCAAGGGGAAGGGTCTAAGTGCTGAAAGGTGATGAGGGGTAAGATGTCTTGGTGGATTTTTGTGCGCTTGAATCACCCTGCAGCTGGCTGAGTCTCTACTCCCTTTTCCTTCCGAATGTAATGTGGGAAGCTGCCTTTTCCTTTCTTTGCAGAAATCATTATCATGCAACATGACTTGCCCTGACTGTCAGCAGATGATTTTGATTTTTGGATTCGACAACTTTGGCAGGGTCTGCATAGGACTACAGGACTGAATGGGAGGGGGCGGGGCTCCATATAAAAGAGGGCAATCTGAGCTTTTCCAGGGGCAGAGCAAACCATAAAGACCAGTTCAAATCAGGGACTAACTGGAAGCTGCAACGCCTGGCATGTGGCCACTAGTCACATGTGATCGAGCACTTGAAACGTGGCTAGTTTGAATTGAGACGTGCTGTCAGGGTAAAATACACACCCGGTTTTGAAGAGTTAGTGTGAAAAAGAAAAGATGTAAATTATCTGATTCATAATTTTATATTGGTCTTATGTTAAAATGAAGATATTTGGGATACATTTAGTTAAATAAAATATATGATCATAGTGAATTTCGGCGGTTTCTTTTCACTTTTTAAAAATGGGGCTACTGGAAAAATTCAAATTATGTATGTGGCTTGCATTACATTTCTATCGGCGGCTGTTGCTGGTGGAAAATGCTGTGTTGCCAAATGCAGCTCTCAGGAGGTGAAAAAAACCTTTCAGTTCATCTTTAGATGCCCAAATAAATCTGCCCCCCCCACTGCAACAAAAATATTACAACAATAAAGCATTTGTGTCAACCAAAAAGTATCCCAAAGTCTTTTGCGCCTGTAGGGAGACCTGCTGCCAATAAGGCATTAAATCTGAGGGAAACATTTCTGCAATTACTGATCAAATACAATACAGCTAAATTTCACCTCCAGCATATCATTTTGATAATGGGTATGGAAATTATCCATTCAATAGCTATTCAAAAATAACTCAGGAAGATTGGTTACTAGATACTTCACAGACCTTCAGAATAATCCTTTCTAATCAGGCTGGAGAATTCAATAGGCAACATTCGCCGCGGACAAATAACCTTTCTGGGGGGGGTGGTGGTGGTGGCAGGCCTGCGGGCTTGCCCCTTCTCCCACTAGCTGTCCAGGAGGTGAGATCACGAGCAGGCAGAAAGGCAGAGACCGTTTTCCTGGGGGCCCACTTGCGGCTGCCCACTACCCACCGATGCTCCGTGCAGACAGCTGCGCCCGCCAGTTAAGTGAGGCGCCTTAGTACTTATCAATCAGGAATCAGCAGGGCTTCTAGAGTTGTCCTCATTAAATTTAAAGTATATTCTCTCCCCAGCAGCAAACGTCTCCAGTGCCATCCATTTCTGCACAGCCAATTTTAGGCAATCAAAGAGTGTTGGCTTCATCACTGTCTCCGAACAGATTTCCAGCTTGACACGGCTCTGCCCAGCTTCCCTGATCTGGGACGACGAGTAGCTCTCTCCCTCTGGTCGCCACCAACTCGACGCTGCCTCTAAGCCTTTTCGGATCCTTTTTTGTCTTCTCACTGCCTTCTCACTCTCATCCTGGCAGGATGTTTTTGTCCCATAAAATATGCCACTCCTACCTGTCCCAGCAGAAATGCTCCTTCATTCGTATTCATCTCTGGGTCCCGCATCTCCTGGTTCTTAGCGCATGGTGGATACTTAATGTTGGATGGCCACCTGCTTACTTACTCAAGAAGGCCATGTAGGGAGGTGGAAAAGAACATGATCACTAACTGGGATCAGGAAACATTGCTCTCCACCTGATTAGCTATATGACATCTGGGCAAGTCACTTAACCAACCTATGCCTCAGTTTCTTTATCTGACACCTGGGCGTAATTATAACTCCTTCCTCATGGGACTATCGTGAGACTCAAAGGAGAGACTCACAAAGCGTGAAGTGCTATAGACTTTGGTTCATTCATTTGTGGAGCATTGGACAAGCCCTTATTTTGTGCAAGGCGAAAGAGGAGGAGCCAGGTTTATGATGGCAAACAATGGCGGGGAGGGGGGCGGAAGTAGGAAGAGGGAAGGAACGGAGGTGGCATTTGTACGGACCAGAAGGAAGAAGTGGGTTTTGCTAGCTCGAGGAGGAAGATGTGAAAGGCAGAGAGGGGGTGTTCAAAGGCAAGAGACAGCTTTGAGAGATCTTGGAGCACCTCGTGTGGCTGGAGATCAGAGCTCAGAGCTGACCATCAGGGGAAGCGTAGCTGCAGCTGGCAAGAGGGGCTCAACCGGGTTGCCATGGGCTTGGAACACAGACTGAAGAGTAGAAATTCCAGCCCCATGGCTAAGGGTAGGCTGGAGAAAGTTGTTGGAGCAGTTTTGCATTCTGGAAATTTCACTCTAGGGGCTGACTAAAGAATGGGAAGGGGTGTAGGACAAGAGGCAGGAAGAACAGGGGGAAGATGACTAACTCAAAACCTACAAATCAACATTTCCCTATGGATTCTCCAGAACCCTAGTCCAGAGAGAGCCTCTGTGCATCATGGCCTCTGAGGCTAAATATTTGGGAAATGCTGCCCATTGCAGGCCCCTCTTGAATATTCAAAAACCACATTAGCATATTCATCTAGTCTCTGAGAAGTCTTTGTTTAATCTAGCATTTTCTAAATTTCATTGACCACAGAATTCCTTTTGTTCCCCACAGAAGACCCAGTAACACTAGTGTTCATCTGTGTCAAAGTCACGAAAGACACGCTTACAGGTTGGGGGAGGCTAAGGAGATCTGATGACAAAAATGCATCACAGAATTCTGGGTTCGGGCCTAAAACACAAGAAGGACGTGAGTGGAAAACCTGGTGAAATCCAAGTGAAGCCTGGAGTTTAGTTACTCGTACTGTACTAATGTTAATAGTCTTAGCTTTGACAAATTTACCACGGTTATGCGAGATGTTCACATCAGGGAAAGCGGAGCAAACAATACACAGAAACTCTCTGTACTCTTTGCAGTTCTTCTGTACATCTAAAATTAATTCAAAATAAAAAAATTAGGGATGCCTGGCTGGTTCATTTGGTGGAGCGTGCAACTCTTGATCTCGGGGTCGTGAGTTCAAGCCCCATGTTGGGTATAGAGTTTACTTAAAAATAAATAAATAAAATCTTAAAAAACAAAACCAAAATAAAACATTAAAAAAATACTAGTGTCCAGGGGTGCCTGGGTGGCTCAGTCCGTTAAGTGTCCGACTCTTGGTTTCGGCTCAGGTCATGATCTCAGGGTTGTGAAATCGAGCCCCAAGTCCGGCTCCATGCGCTCAGCGCGGGGTCTGCTTGGGATTCTCTCTCTCTCTCACTCTCTCTCTCAAAATAAATAAATACATCTTTTAAAAATACTAGTGTCCATCTAAACAGACTGGAAATTGTGGGATAAACTGATTTTAGGCACATCCAGGTTTAATAACGTATTTCATTTTTTAGCATTTGAAAATAAACATAATCTCTTATTTTTACTAGATAAATGAAATTCTCTCTCAAAATCTTACCATCGATATAAGTAAAAACATCTAGCAACATCTAGCACATAATCGAAGGTCAGTAATTCCAAGTCCCTTTCCCCTCCCTTTCTTCAATTTAGAGAACAATACTGCTGAGCCGTTATTTAGAAACACTACTTTATTTAACCAAAAAGCTATGCTTAAAGGTTGGAGAGCTATGTGAAAGCTTGTTCCCTTTGCACAACAGAGGGAGAAGATGGAAAAGGGCATTTGGCGCTCAGTTATCAAATCTTCCTAGGCAGATAGGAACTGATCCTGTGTGATGCCCAATGTTCCGTTCTACCGTTAATTAAATAATAGCTAGGAAAGCCTAAGATAATGTTTTTTTCTGAGCATCTAAAATGACCTTAAAAATGTCCAGAGTGTGAAATAAGTAAATTATATACAATCGATGGAGGTCAAAAGAGGTTAAGTTTTAAAAGAAATTCGTAACATAAAATGTACGCATCGTGCAAGCAATACCCTCCACCCCCCAAAACACACACACGTGCACAGCAGTCTATCAGTTTTAGGATTTGCCTGCAGTGGTGGGTAAAAGATCACTGATGGGCTTAAAGCAAATCAAGTGCATTTTATGAGGCTGTAGCTCAGGAGATGTGCCAGTCAGCCTGGGGAACATGGCATTCTTCTCAGGGTGCTGGTCTCAGCACCCCATCCCCTGGATGTACAGTTCATTGGGTACGTGGAGTGCCCCCAAGGTGTCTCTGACAATATCTTTGACTGATTGACTTTGTTCCCACACATCATCTGTTTGCTTTATCTGTGTTGAGAGAAAACAATGTCCTGACCTCTGAAAGTCACGAAATTTAAGTGATTCTTCTTTTTTAAAGATTTATCTATTTACTTGAGAGAGAGAGTGGGGGGAGGGCGGAGGGAGAGAGAGAATCTCTTGAGCTCCGAGTACGATGTGGGGCTCAATCTCACAACCCCTAAGATCATGACCTGAGCCAAGGCCAAGAGTTAGCCTCTCAACCAACTGAGCCACCTAGGTGCTCCTAAACTTAAATGATTGTGTCCAAACTGCATGTAGGGGTTGGGGAAAAGGGGGTGATATGGATGTCCCTCACAAAGTCTGGGCTTCCAGGCTCTCCACTGCCAGTATGTATACCCCAAAGTGAATCAGAGCAACCTATACCCCAATTAAACCACAGTGTCAGGTCAGGTGAGGCAGAGGATGTTATGTGCTAGATGTTACGAGCCTAGAACAGTCAGGGAAAAGAGAGGGGGGAAATTGCCTGGGGGTGGGAGATAGCCGAGGCAGCTGCCCTAGACAAGCTCTCTCTGTGTCAAATAAATAAAATCTTTAAAAAAATAAAAGTCTAAACTTTTTCTATTTTTTAAAAAGATTTTATTTATTTATTTATTTGAGAGAGAGAGAGAGAGTGAGCAGGAGCAAGGGGAGCGGCAGAGGGAGAATCAGGCTCCCCGCTGAGCAGGGAGCCCGGTGCGGGACTCGATCCTGGGACTCTGGGATCATGACCTGAGCCGAAGGCAGACGCTTCACCCACTGAGCCACCCAGGTGCCCCTAAACTTCTTTTCTAGCGACGGTCACCTAGTTCTTCCTTAATGCATTCCCCAAACTCCTGTTAGACTGAAGAAGAGGGGAGATGGATATTCCCACTAGTTCATGATAATTATAAAAATAGCTAGTATCTACGTGTTCATCATGCTCCAGCCTAAGAACTTTACCTGCATTTAATTAATTTACTCCTCGCCACAGCCCTCTGAGGTAGGCACTGTGTTCCCTCCCAGGTTACAGATGACTAAACTGAGGCTCGGAGTTGTTAGGGGACATGCTAAGGGCCCACAGCTATAGATGGCAGAGGACTTGAACTTACACAGTCCTGCTCTCGAGCCCATGCTATTAATTACTGGATAATACTGCCAAATGATATAAATCAGGATCATTGGGACCTAGCTGTTTGAGGCTCCACCACTTTGAGGAGAAGAGAAGGAAATTGCAGCCCAGGAGGCGAGGACCTCCCCCTGTAGCTCATTTGGCGCAGTTTCCTTGTCAAGCCTTTAGCCCCTCATGACGTGCCTGTCTCCGTGGGATGGGCAAGGGCAAGGCCATGCTCTTCTATAGGCACCAGGGAAAGGTCTGGCTGTCCTCTGACCCAGAGCAGCCAGGGGATGGGAACTTCTGGACAAAAGTTTTCCTCTTCTCCCCAGCCCAGAGCGGGGCTGATGGTTTGATTTCTCCCCTCTTATTTTTTTTTTATCTGAAAAGTGAAGATGAAAAGCAGATCTTTTCACTTAGCCATCTTGTAACTCGTTAGGACCGCTGTCTTGAAAACACATCTTTGTCAAGGTCACCATCAAGTTAAGATCTTCGTGGATCTTCATGGATCCACCATTCCTGGAATTTCTCCCAACTGAAGAGACCAATGTTGGTTTCACACACTCAGGATTGACCGAGAATGGAATTCAACAGTGGAGAGGAGATACTTTGTGTCAGAATACCGTTGCACCTAAGTAAATAAATAGAAAATGTATACAGACAGTCCTATCTAAAAGCAGTCCCGTAGTCTCCCTGGGCTTCTCCCTAAAAGAGCCTGGGTACAACACAGCCATAAAGGAAAGCCTAACTAATGACCTCTATGGTTCAGTGTGTAACTATCCGTCAAACGTAGTCACCCATCCTTTACTTCATTTTCTTTGTTGCTTTCCAATATGAGAGACAACAGGGTACATATTCCTGTAGAACAATAGATTATTATCCTAATAATAGTTGCCTGGTGTTTTCTACACTTTTACCATTTTATTAAAACCAATTATCTGAGAAGAACCAATCTTTTATTTTTTAAGAACCAATCTTTTGTAATACCTACCCTATTGTTCTCATTTCTCTCTGATTCTGATGAGGTCTTTTCAAAGGGTATTTTATTCATAATTATAGACTGTAGGGCAATTGCTCAGAAACTGAGTCCAGGAAATATTTTGTTGAGATTAATTTTTCTTACACTTGTTTAGTTTTTTTTTAAACTAGCCACTTAATAAACATATTTCTTTTCTGTAAGGCAAGCGCACTGTCTAGAAACGATCAATATTAAAGCATGTTTTCAAAGAGTGAATAGTTTAGAAAAGTATAAAATAGTAAATATGAATGTTTTTTGTTTTATGAGATGAATCTATCCTTTGCATATGAGTGGGTGGGAGAAAAAAGTGCCTCAAATTCAAGCATTCCTTCCTGATTACAGGGAGCATCTGATAGGTATTTTATGTCGGCTTTTGGTCATCTCAGAAATCCTTGGCATTGGGACTGTATTGTTTAAAAGTCAGTCTCAGTCAAAAATCATCTGGGTGAAGAGGTCGATGAGTCCAAAGCAGAGGACCAGCAGGAACTTTTTGAATGTCTCAGAGTAAGTAATACACCAAACACCACTTACACATACGTGTACATACACACCATGCACACAAACACACAACATACTTGTTCTCTTACTACCTGGGAGGCACTATCTTCTATCATATATCATCCTATCCCGACCTTAACCCATACCATTTCTTTCTATTGTATTTTTAACGTGCTGGTTGTAATCTCAGGACCCATGCATGGGTCCTGGCCAGCAGTTTGAAAAGCACAGTTCTTGGGGCACCTGGGTGGCTCAGTCAGTTAAGCGTTTAGACTCTTGGTTTTGGCTCAGGTCATGATCTCAGGGTTGTGAGATCGAGCCTCTCAGGGCCCTGTGTTGGGTGTGGAACCTGCATAAGATTCTCTCTCTCTCCCTCCCTCTGCCCTTCCCCCTCCCTCTCTAAAAAAAAAGCACAGTTCTTGGTAGGATTTGGGGTAAGAGGGGTCATTCTGGGAATGACTGGTGAAAAACTCTTTTTGCCGCCCCCCCCCATTGCCCTAGTGCCCTGGTCTGGCTGCATTGGGCTGGGTGCCTCGTGGCTATTGGGAGAGAGCAGTTCGCTCCACTCCTGGGTGGTCGCTCTTCATTAAGCCTCAGGGATTCAATTTCATGAAGCTTCTCAGCAGCTCCACTGACTCTCCAAGATGTCCATTTGTCCATGCTTTCTTCTGCTCTGCCCTGCAAGCTCGGGGGCTGCCCCGCAAGGAGTCCATCTGATGGTGGGCGAGTCAATGGGATGGGTGTGTCATCTAAATATAAATGGGATCTAAATCTGAGTGTCTACAGAAAGTGACAGACAATTAACTGTACTTTGCTCTCAGCTTCCTGCCCTCATAAATCAAGTAGATAGGCCAAAAGGATCACCAATGTAACCTCTTTTTTTTTTTTTTTTTTTTTTTTGGGAAAACACAAGGGTTCCGCTTCTGCTTTCTTTTCTTCTTTTAATCAGTGATGCTTCATCTCTGTTCCTTAGCCATTTAAGATAAATCCCATTTCCAGAACAAGTTGTAATTGCTTTGCATTTCACTCTGGAGGTTCTCTGTGTTTTGGCGACTGGTATGTTAGACTAATCACAGAGCAGCCCTTCCTTTATGTTTTCATCCTGGCTGCTCTGCCTTTAGTTTTTGAAAGAATTACTGTTTTTAAATTTTAGGAAAAATTCACATTCGTTATAGCAAAATGTAAAAATGTGAAAAAGCAACGTAATTTTGAGAAGCCTCTGTAATCTCCCCATGCAAGGACTAGATACTACCCTCATCTATCGCAACGGATTTCTCCTATGCTAACAAATCCATGCTAACATATGGGTATTTCGAAAACCAGCATCCTACTATATACACTGATTTTTCATTTAACTATGTATTGTGGCCATCTTTGTATATCCATAAAAATTGACTAACTCAGTCAGTTAAGCCTCTGCCTTTGGCTCGGGTCATGATCTCTGGATCCTGGGATCGAGCCCCGTATCGGGCTCCCTGCTCATCGGGGAGCCTGGTTCTCCCTCTCCCTCTGCCCCTTCCCCTGCTCATGCTCTCTCTCTCAAATAAATAATCTTTAAAAAATATTACATTTTTTTTTTACTTTAAGTAAGCTCTACACCCAACGTGAGGCTCAAACTCACGCCCCCCCCCCCCGAAATCAAGAGTGGAACACTCCACCGACCGAGCCAGCCAGGCGCCCCTGGCCCATCATTTCTTTAGCCTATGCAGGGTGTTTCCCGTTTTTCACCATTACAAGCAAAATTGTGATAAACGTCCCTATGTAGACATCTATTCACGTATTTACAATTATTTCCTTCAGATGAATTCTTAGAATGGAATTGCCAGATTAGCAAGCACACACGTTTACGGCTCTTGATAATAATTTCCAAAATGCCCTCCAGAAAGGACAGACCAATTTCAACCCTATCACCAGTAAATAAAAGTGCCCACTTCCTCACACTCACACCAGCAATGGGTGTTCTCATTCTTTACAACTTTAGCCAATATAATGGACAAAAATACCCAAAAAACAAAAACGGTAGGAGATTATATTCTCAGGTGAGTTTTGGGCCATTTCAGCTGAAGTTCTACAAGATACCCTAAGTACCCCACTTCTGCCCCTTCCTTTCAGGGTATGTATTGTGAAAACGCCTTCCAAAAAGTTAGTCTTGATTTATGCTCACTCAGTTGTGTGTGTCCCCCTCTCTACCTCTCACCGGCTCTGGGTATTAGTATTTCATTTGCATTTTTGTCAGTCTGATAACTGGCCACTCTAGCTGAATGCTTAGTGAAATCCTTTACTTGACAGGGACCATGGATGGGGCATCTGAATGTCGCCGCTTTCAACTGTTGGTGAGTGGTTCCTAACACTAGGACTAGTATTTCCTGCTGAGCTTCCTCCTTGCTCTCTGGCTCCAGGGTGCCGGGCTTGGCAGAGACCTTTGGGTACTCATGGCTGCAACTGTCCAGGGAGGCTTGGCCCACAGTGGCAGGTGACAAGGCTGTTTGACTCCTTGTGGTCACGGTTTGCTTGCAGTGGGCGTGTGGCATTTGGTCTAGAGGAGAAAAGTTGTTGTTCTGAGGACACCGACATCTTGGGTGAGGTGAGTGTTCTGTTTGAGACAGATGGAGGGTGCCAAAAAGAGAGCGGGTGGCACTGGATGTGGGCTTCTCTGGGGCACCGAGCTGTAAGCAAAGGGCAGCTTTAAGCCGTGGTGGGGAAGGCCCAGGTTTCCTATTTCCCATGAACCTCTCTTTTGATAGCTAGGTCTCAATTCATGACGGATCCCTGTTCCGTAGGCTTCTGGGAAGTGGGGAAGAGGTCAGTTACCATCTGTGGTGTTGTCTCGGTCAACAAGTGCTCTCCAAGTTTGAGCCAACTTTCCTGGAAACTTTCAAGCCCACCTTTGTTACAATCCAGATTCCCAGCCCTAGAACTACTGAATCAGAATCTCTGGGGTTGGACCCATGAATTTACAACTGTAAAGATTGCCATTGTAAGGCCTCTCGGGTGATTTGGAAGCACTTTCAAATTTGAGTAAGAGCTCTTTTCTTCTTAATCTTTACTGTGCATGAGTCACCTTGGGATCAAGTTCAAATGCAGATTCTGGTTCTGTAGCTCTGGGGTGGGGCCGGTGATTCTCCGGTTGGGAGGAGCTCCCAGGTAATACCCATGCTGCTCGTCTGTGTCTACACTTTGCCCAGCAAGGCTTTAATTCATGCTGTGCTACTAACTAGTTGGGATTGCTTCTGTCTTGGAGTGTGGGGACCAGGGAATGCATCACAGAAGAGGTGACATGTCATCTGGGCTTGAGAATGAGTAGGAATGGAGGGGAAAGGCAAACCGGTGTTTCTGAGAGCCACCTGCTCTTATCAAATTTAAATTTGGGGCACCTGGCTGGTTCTGTCGGTAGAGCATGTGCCTCTTGATCTCAGGGTGGTTAAGTTAGAGCCCTACATTGGGTGTAGAGATTACTCTACAAAAAATACTCCAAGTATTTTGAAAGTTTGGTTTGTGTGAAGTTGGAGGGAAGGTTGTTTTTAATTTTTTAGATTTATTTATTTATTTTAGAGAGACTGAGAGCACAGGGGGAGAGGCAGAGGGAGGGGGAGAGAATCCTCAAGCAGACTCCCTGCTGAGTGTGGAGCCCAATGCAGGGTTCAATCCTAGGACCCTGAGATCATGACCTGAGCCAATACTAAGAGCCAGATGCTTAACTGGCTGAGCCCCCTAGGCACCCAGTTCTTAATTATCTTTAATGGAGGTATAACACACATACAGGGAAGTGCACCAACTTTAAGTGTACAGCTCAGTAGCCTTTTACACATATGCACATCCATGGAACCACTCCCCCAATCAAGATAAAGAACATTTTCAGCATCCAAGAAACTTCCTTCAGTGCCCCCACCCAGTTGACCCCGCCAAAGGTAACCACTAGCCTGATACCTAAAACCATAGGTGAGTTTGGCCTGTTCTTAAATGTCATTGAATGAAGTGATACAGGATACATTCTTCTGGCTTCTTTTGGCTCAACATTAAATGCTGAGTTGTTACATGCAGCGTACCCTCAAAGACATGCTGTTAATGCTCTTAAAATATTTTGAAAGTCTGTTTTTGGCAAGATTGGGTGGGGGGGTTGAGGCTTTTTGAACAGGGACAACCACAGAGGAAGTGAATTAGCTGATGGGAACACCTGGAAGTGAACAAGGCAAGACTAAGCTCTCAAAGCCTCTTTTGGGCTCCTCTTCCTTTCCTTCCTGGATTGCATTTACTGGTATGGCCTAGGCCTGGAGAGATCCCACAGAAGAGGCTAAGTTTTGGGCTGAGCGATGCCTGTGTCCGTAACTCCACTCAGCCACAGAACTGAATAGAAGGCATGGTTCCCCTGTGCATGCACCTGGAATTTTCTCTGACTCTTACAGGAGTGGCGGTAACACAAGACAGCGTGAGAACCTTACAAGGTTATCAACTGCAAAGGGATATAGGAGACGTGAGAAGGAAGGGATAATTCCAAATGGGAGGATTGAGGGAGACTTCCAAAAGGAGCTGACATGTCAACTGGGCTTCCAGAAGAAATAAGCCAGCCAGGTGAAGAAAGGAGGGTGCTTACGGAAGGGACCTCTAAGCAGAGGGGACAGCAGGAGCCAAGATGGGATGAGCTGGGGCCTTTCGGAGGCCAGGGACTCAGCCAGCATGGCGGGGGCATGAGGGAGAAGGAGGTGGGTTGAAGTACGGAGAGATGGAGCTAGCAACAGGAAACAGATCTCAAAAGTAGGTTGTGGCCAAATCGAGGAGACCTTAAATACCATCCTTAAGATCTGGAACTTTGTGTCGGAAGCAACAACGGAGCCACTGAAGGTTTGGAAGAGAGCTGGCAATTTTAGCAAGACGGTAACTCCGGGGGCGGGAGGGGGGGGGTGAAGACTTAATCCAATGTGGCTGTAGAAGCAGAGAGAGAGAGACTCTGTCCTGCCTCAGTGGGACAGGCGGCACTCTGTAGTTGGAGGAGCCTGGGTTCCGTCCGGCTCTGCTTAGAATGCTGGCTCTGTCGTTTACCAGAGGTGTAGCCTAGGGCATTTTATATAACCTCTCTGAGCCTGAAGAACGAGGGAACCAAGAACATCTACTGTGGGGGTTAAAGTGCGGGGCAGCAGGCCTGGCGCGGCCTGAGTGCGCAGTACAACTGATACCTACCATTACCACTCAAGGCCTTGGCCAGCCTGACCTTCGGAGCGCCGAGGCCTCTGAGTAGGATGACCCTGTGCTAAGGAGGCAAATGCCGGAACCCTTTCTCGGCTGGGTCTGTAACAGTTCTTTCTGCTTTGTCGCCTGTTCCCTTTGGGGCCTTGGACTGGGTTTGCTGGTGCAGAGATTCCCTGACCACCTGCTGGATCGCTGGCCGGCCTGGCTCACCATTCCTAGCTATCTCCCAGAGAGCCCTCTAACTGAAGGCTGGGCTTCAGGAATATTTTTCTCTGCTCTCCTTTGTCAAGTTCACTGTAGGAGTCCCGTCTCTGGGGGGCCCGGGGCCCAGACAAAGGGCAGTGGAGCCGAGTGGGGATGTCCCAGAAGCTCCGCCCGGAAGTTCCCTGTGGCCGCTCCATCAGAAAACTCCTATAGGACTTCCTGTGGGCGTTCCCATGTACCTAACCAGGCTTCTCATGACAGCTTCCTAAGAAAAGTCTGAAGTCCTTTTTCCTCTGGAATATGAGTGACCTCTCAGAGACAGAGGTCCTGGTAGAGGTATCGAGACTTCTCCTTCCCAGCCACTTAAGCGATGAGCCTCTGACAGTTACAGAACCCCTTGTCATTCGCCAGGACTGAATTGCATTCTGTCACTCTTAAGAGACAGAAGAGGCAGCTGTGGGAGGTAGTGAGTTCCCCATTCTCGGAGGTGTTCAAGCTGGACTACCGGTGATGGTGGTGTGTGCACACGGTGGGGCGGAATTCAGAGGTGATTGTTTTATGGGTTACTAGACCAGATGACTCTCTAAAGCCCCATCTAGTTCCGAGAGTCTGTGATGCACTTCAGCTTGCCTGTGGGCTTATTTGCTCACCCAAACAAATCAGCCCGTCTCTGCTGCTATTCAGCTGACAACAAACACTATGTTATTATATCAGGTTTCCCGTGGAGCTGGAACCCCTCTGGTTTATGAAGCTGTACTACATTACTCAAATAGCAACGATCCTTGCAGAAACATTGATGAGGCAAGTCCAAATCTGCCATCCGCTCATTAACTTTGCCCTGGGCCCATGAGAGTGCCCCCGGTGGGGACAATGGCCCTCTCCATACGGAAGGGCCCCGCAGAGCTGCTGCAGGAAGCTCTCCTCCGGTGCCCACTCACTGTCTAAGCAGTGGGGACTGGTCTCCACACCAACAGGAAACCCTCGTGGAGGGAGTGAGCCGTAAGACAGCCAGGGGCAGGGGGGCTGGAGCTCTGGGGCCAGACTCCCTGTGTTTAGAGCCCAGTCCTAGTCCTTGCTAGCTGTGTGACCTTGGGCCAATGACCTAACTTTTCCGAGCCCCAGAACCTCAGCTTGCTTTTTCTTTTTCTTTCTTTCTTTCTTTCTTTTCTTTCTTTCTTTCTTTTCTTTCTTTCTTTTTCTTTTTCTTTCTTTCTTTTTTTTAAGATTTTATTCATCCATTTGTCAGAGAGAGAGAGAGAGAGCGAGAGAGCGCATAAGCAGGGGGAGAGGCAGAGGGAGAGGGAGAAGCAGGCTCCCCGTGGAGCAGGAAGCCCGACGCCGGGCTTGATCCCAGGACCCTGGGAGCACAACCTGAGCCGAAGGCAGACGCTTAACCCGCTGAGCCACGCAGGCGTCCTGAGCCTCAGTTTTCTCATCTAGAAAAGGGGTGAACAATTGGACCTGCCTCCTAGGCAAACACTGGCTTCTTTCGGCTTCCTGACCTCCTCCTGCTCCTTCCCCCTCCCTTCCACAGTCCCCGGCAGCCAAAGGGCTGAAGAACATGGCGCTGACTTGCCACAAAGCCTTCGGCTTACCTTTCCTGGAAGACATTACAGCTTAACAGGGAAGAATGTCAAGTCAAAGGAACGAATTGCCAATGATAGCATTCTTGGCCTCAGCCAGAAGAGAGTAGAGAAGTTCGGAGCTGCAGAAGGGCCTGTCAATCAGAAGAGAGAAAACTGCCTGGCGAGGTTGGACACAGGACAGCTCTAAGTCCCCCCCACTGCGTTCCCTGGGCACCGAGTTCCTCAAGTGGTGGGGAGAGTTCTGCCTGAAGCAAGGTCTTGGAAAGCAGGGCTGCATTTCCACACAAGGGGGTTTGGCCAGGTGGACATCAGTGCTGGGGTGGTGGGGTGGGGAGGGTGGGGAGGGGATGGGGGGCACAATGAGAGGTAGCATCAAGTGTCAAGCTCTGCTAGAGGTCTAAGAGGCTTCCCTAGGGTCAGATATGGGAATTCGTTCAGAGGGAACCAAAGAGCCCTTCCAAGGGGGCATGACCAGGTCTGGAGGCAGTAGCCGAATATCAAACAAAAGAGCCCTGCAGAAGGCACCTGGCCCCTTGGTGAAGATCATTGAAGAGTATGCTTGTTGCCCAGTTGACCACCCTGAGAGGTATGTGTGGTGCCTGAGAGTAAGTGGCCACAGAGGAAGGGAGAGGGCGATCTCTCAAGTCAGATCCATGCTCTGCTGGAGTAAGTACAAAGTAACTTATTTCCCTGAAACAGAAGGGAGGGGGTAACTACCAAGATCTCTACTCTTCAGCTTCTTCCCTTGGCCCAGTAATGTTCGCCCCCATCACCACCAACCTGCATGAGGATTTTGATGTCATGATGATCTGATTGGCAATGACACAAAGATGAGGGAGAATCTATGTTCTGGATGCTAGAACCAAGATCTCCAAAGGCTTCTTCAAATATTATCTGAAAGAAATGTAAATGAGGGCCTAGGTCCACAAAAGCAACTGCACAATTTCAAGACAGGGAGAATGTGGATCAGCGGTGAGCACAGAACGTAGAAAGAGTTCTAAGTTTTGGTTGACTAAGGTCCGTATTTGTCAACAGTATGAAGTTGCTCTGAAAACAGGTAATATGATCTTAGGTTGTATTAATAGAAATACAGTAGATTGACCAGTTGAAGTGGCTGATATCTGACCATTTTCGACCTACAAACTGGCAATTGCATATGGTTCAACCTAACTCCAAGTAGAAGATGAGGGATCCTGAACCTGGAGGACATTATGCTAATGAAATAAGCCAGACACGGAAGGACAAATACTATGCTCTTGCTTGTATATGGAATCTAAAAAGTCAAATTCATGGGGGCACCAGGGTGGCTCAGTCAGTTAAGCTTCTGACTCTTGATTTCGGCTCAGGTCATGATCTCAGGGTCATGGGATTGAGCCCCCAGTTGGGCTCCATGCTCAGCAGGGAGTCTGCTGGAGATTCTCTCTCCCGATGGCCTCATTTTGACTAATCACCTCTTTTTTTTAAAAAAAAAAAAAAAGATTTTATTTATTTATTAGAGAGTGAGCGAGAGAGAAACAGCATGAGAAGGGAGAGGGTCAGAGGGAGAAGCAGGCTCCCCGCTGAGCCAGGAGCCCAATGTGGGACTCGATCCCAGGACTCCGGGATCATGACCTGAGCCGAAGGCAGTCACTTAACCAACTGAGCCACCCAGGCGCCCCTAATCACCTCTTTAAAGACCTTATCTCCGATTATGCTTACATTCTGAAGTCCTGGGAGTTGGAACTTCTATATACAAATTTGAGGTGGACACAATTCAGATCATAACAGTGCCCAACTCCCTAGTCTATACCCTGGTGGACAGAGAAGAGGCAAGAGATACATTCTCTCCCCAGAGGGCTTATGATTCGGTTGGAGCGAGACCAGAACAGTTCTGAGCCGGTCTGTATTAAAGTAGTAATTCTGGGGCACCTGGGTGGCTCAGATGGTTAAACGTCTGCCTTTGGCTCAGGTCATGATCCCAGGGTCCTGGGATCGAGTCCCGCATCGGGCTCCCTGCTCAGCGGGGAGCCTGCTTCTCCCTCTGCCTCTCTCTCTCTCTCTGTCTCTCATGAATAAATAAATAAAATAAAATCTTTAAAAATAAATAAATAAAAAATAAAAAATAAAGTAGTAATTCTGCTGTGGGAGCAGCTCAGAAAAGGGAGTGTTGGCTGAAGGCTTGTATGGCCAAGTCCGATCACCTGGGGGTGGTGGGGCTGGGTTGACAGACAGGACTTCAGTCAGGATAAAGGAGAGGCAGAGAAACAGTATGGTTAAAAGATTGGACTTTTAGGTCCATGGAACAGAGAGCAGCTGGCCAGATGGCTGTCGGTGTTTTTGATTCCCAAAAACACACGCAGAGGTTCGAGAGCATGTGGAAAACTGTCTTACACGATACAGGATAGGGTGTGGGTGTTCCATTCCCAGAAAACTAAAAATACTCCCGAAAACCCCAGACCATTTTAAATAAATGATACTTTCACAGCATTTTGCACACATTCTCTAATTGTGTTCTTTGCTTTCACAACTGAGCCTCTAGTGTCTTAAGTAAAAAAAACAAAAACAAAAAAACCGAGTCCAATGATGAAGATTAATGAGTCTCTAGTTTGGGCCCATATAATGATTTCCATCCTTATCTCAATCATATTATGCCTGAGATACCCAAGCTTCTTTTCACTAGTATCAACACTTTTATTATTCTGTTTTCTACTTGCCGCTAACTTTTTATAAAGTGAAATGGTGTGAACTGCTGTACCCAATGAAGGTCAGGCTGCTGAAATCCGTGGCATCCTCTTGTGACACCTCAAAATGCTCGCCGAGTCCCCCAAATGTTCGGCGGCCCACCGTAGGTGTGGAGACGGCAGTCTGAGGAGACCGGTGTAAAACGGACCAAGTGCTGACTGTGTGAAGGTGAGGAAGGACACCCACACCCCGTAGAGATGAAGATCCCCCAGGGGCCTGGCGCCTGGGAAAACCCCACAATCCCCTCATATGATGCAATCTATTCTCGAAAATGGAGCTGCAGGAAAACAGAGGCAGCCATTTTGAATAAAGCCTTCCTAAGGTCTCTGAATAAAGCCTTACCAAGCAGGCCTAACATTTCATCTTGACTGTGAATGGATTCACATAGCTTCGGAGAGCTGATATTCCTTAGCAACTCAGTAGCAACAGCTTGAGGTCATGATCTTAATTACAAACTGCCTCAGTTCAAGGGGGCACCCCAGCACTTTCTGAAGAATACTTTAAACAAGATTTTGGAATAAAGACTTACACTGATTTAATTACCTTTCGCCAAAGAAACTGGCATCCAAGCCTCTTTCCTCTCCCCCAGGCATATTTTTCCAGAAGTAACCCATGATGAAAAGAGCCCATTTTCCATTTCCTCCTCCCCATGATGCTTCCATCCCTCGCCTTTGCCTAAGCTGATCTGGGGGCTCCCTTGGTCATTTTTCTTGCACCTCTGAAGTACAGAGCTAACCCAGAACTCAAAGAGTGACCAATATGGAAACAGTGTGAACCTGTCTAATGGACAAACCTTACCAAAGCATTGGTTGAATTCACTGGAAAAGGATTTACCTTTCAGCAAATGACTACTGAAATGTGGAAATCGTCTAGCTCCACGCGCAACCTGCAGCATAAATACTATCAAGATCTCAAAGGAAAAGATAGCAACCACTTTCAACTTCTCAAAGCACTTGCACATTCTTGATCTCATTCCATCCTCATAAGAACCCCACGTGCTGAAGTAGAACAAGAAGTACTGTCTCCATTTTATAGCTGAGGAAAGGCAACCATCTCTCTCCCTCTCCCTCTCCCTCTCTCTCTCTCTCTCTCTCTCTCTCTCACACACACACACACACACACACACACACACCTGGGCATGTGAAAAGCCAAAGATGAGGAACTTCTCTAGAATCTGAGAGTCTGAGAAAAGGCAGAGGCAAAGGATAAATAGGGGAGTGATCAGCGTCTACTTCTTCATTCCTTCGTTTTTAAAAAAAAAAAAAAAAAACCCACAAAATGAACAGAATCGCTGCTTGTTTGACAACTAGAGAGAAAAATCACACTGCATGTACCTCCAACAGGGGCTAAGAGAGGAAAAGCAAGACCCAGGCGCTTGTTTTTAAATAGACGTCATGCTCACAGACACAGTCAAAGCATTTAGGCTCCTTGGGGCTCTAGGTTTCTTGTGGCACCAAAATTCTTCCTATTCCCCAGGGGGCCATGGGGTAGGAAAGAGAGGGAGCTGCAGAGGAAAGGGATGCGCTGTTTAATTAAACTGGTAAATCTTTTTCCTTTGAGAAAAAAATATGGCTTCTTAATATTTGATTTTGCAACTTTAATATCAGTACAAATGCCAGAGAATCAGTGTGTGTGGCGGCAAGGGGGCTGCTTTTAAGGCTGCGCCGGCATATTAAGCACCTTGCAGGGGGCGGCTGTTCCACACAGACCCTGCGCACAGAGATCCCGGATGGGGAGCCACCATTTTGCCGCAGTCCCTTCGCAGCCATAAAATGGTGGCATAAATGCAAACTTTCAGATCAAACACATTTCAGCTGTCTGTCGTCGTCTTGGGCTTCTTCCCAACTTGGGTGCTGAGATTGCCTGTCTTGATACCTTAAACAATTTTAAGGGCATTTTTCCCCCCTCGATTTGCTCCTGTAATATTTAAAATGCTCCAACAGACACAGGCATGTGATGCTTTCTTCCAAAACACATTACGGTCTCACTTCTTAATTATAATTGCGTTTCGGAGAAATACCAAGAAGGAAAATCAACAACAATGAAGGCTAATTTTGGCACGGACAAAAGATTTTTAAAAGATCTCTGAAGATGTCCCACAGCGAACCACGGGACTAAGTCCTAAGGCAATGATTTTACTTATTTTCCAAGACATTCCCTTCTTCAGTTGTGATGCTGCAAATACAATCCCGAACTAAGGCTTTCTAATTTTCATTAGTGATTAATTTAAGCCACAGAATCTGGCAGGTGTGCTGCAAATGCAAAGAAATCAATTCTAAAGGTTTTGGCATGCTGTTTCCTGCGGGGTGATGGTGGATTCTGCAGATGTTGATTTTTTCTTTAATGGTGACATCATCACTGGAGAAGTGGTTTAGCTAAGGAACACACGTTGCTGGCCGCGGGAAGTTGTCTTTCCCTGTAGGAGTCTGAACACATCTTGGTCATTACGGCTTCCAGTTGTTGATCCAGGGCTGCGAGGCATTCAGAAGGGATCCGGTTCCAAATGAATTTCGACTTTCTATTAGGCCTATAGACCAGATTTAGATATTCCTGGCTCTTTCTGATTTCCCACTTGTAGTTCTGTCTGGTGTTCTTAATCTACGAACATCAGCGAACGACAGAATGTTTTCAATGACAGCACCAGTTTGCAGTTGGCAGCTTCTTTTCCTCCCTCCCTCCCTCCTTTCCTTTCCTTGCTATGCAATACACACTTAAACAAGACAGAAAAGGAATTCAGTGAACTTTACGGTGTGTTTGTGTGTGTGTTTATATATATATATATATATATGCAATCTACAATATATATACGCAATCTACAATATATATGCGCAATCTATAATCTATATAAATCTCTCTACAATTGCTTTATGTATTTATTTTACTGAAGAATAATTGATGTACAATAATGTATTAGTTTCAGGTGTACACTTATATGACTCTTGGTGCCCCTCTGATCCTTTTCAAAACACCAGGTATATTTTTACAGGGTTGTAATCACCGGGCACATGATGTTCCACCTTCTGCTTTTTCTAATTAACATTATTTCATGCAGACATCACCACACATTGAAGCAAACCACCTGCTGGATGCTCTAAAGGCTGTGCGGTGCACCACCGAGTTGATCTGCTATTCTTGGCTTAGCCAGTCTCCTTACGGTTGGGCATTTGGGTCGTCTCCAGTTTTCCCCTATTCTAAATGGCTTTGCCATTAAATATCCTTGTCAGATTAGATTTTGTCTTTTGGATGATTTCCTTGGGATATGGTCCCACAAGTGAGATGACCCGGTCAAACGGTAGGTATGGTTTTTGAGTTCTTGTATAAACCTTTGGACCAGTCAGCAGCTCCCGTAGGAATCTTCCGCCCACAGGGGCACTCATCATGCCCAGCTGAGTCAATCTGTTCTCATGCTTTTCGTAAGTGAAACATTGTTACCGATGGCTTTAGAGCTCTTTTAACTGTGATTTTTTTTACTTTCTTACCCAGAATTCGAAATACGAATTTGTGAGTGCTAGAGAGATGACCAGATCTTGTGAGGACAAAAACCCACATTAAATACTCATTTGAAATGAAGGATTTCATCTGCACCCTGGGGCTGGCCGGTGTGAGTCAACCCATCGCCAATGGTCCTCGCACAAGGGACTGAACTCAGGCAGAGCCTCCTGTGTTCTCGTCCGGGACGAGCTGAGTTAATTTTTCTTTTTTTTCTCTTTCTGGTGAGAAATAAACCTTTATTGGGTTAAGATGGGTTTTTCGGTACTCATTTGTTCATTCATTCATTCTACAAACATTTGTTGACTACTCCCCATTTGCCGAGGCTTGTGCTAGGTGCCCTGCCAGGTGACACGAGGCTGGTTAAAGGCTGCGGGGGCCACACAGGGGCTGAGCGGCACCTTTGGGCCCAGCAGGCCAACTGCTGGCAAGCACGGCCTTCACCCCAAACGGCGCACCGTTTATACAAAATGTTTAAATCGCAGACACAATTATTTACATGCTGAGTTCCATACCTTCAACAAGGGCTCAAGCTGTCAGCATAATATATCTCATTACAACCAGCACTGGGCATGGAAAGGATTATTTTTCAAGGCTGTGAGTGCAAAACATCAATTAGTCATAAGAGAGAACAGTTAGCTGGCATGCGTTCGAGATTTTGCACCTTTGGGAGGGAGGGGAAATACATTTACTTAATCTTTTATAGCTGAATCAAATGAAAAAGGAGACAACAAAACCACTCAATTTAGGTTAGTTGATTCTTTAATCAGCTTCTCAATTAACTGCAGATGCACACAGCGAGCAGCGAACAGAGACAGCCCCGGGAAGGTGGCCTTTTCAATATGCCTATGATATTCACGAGGAGCATTACCACACTTGGGCAGGAGGCTACAGAAATCAATATTAGCTTTCTCAGGCTTCAACCTGGGAGCTGCCGCTGCCCTGGAAAAACTCCCTCTCCTTGTGTCACTTCTGATTTCTTTCCTCAAACAAAAGGCCAGATTCAACAAACTAATGGAGCCCCTAGCAAGTGTGGGGGGCCCTGGGTGCATAGAAACTTGGGTAAGGACCTGATGCTCCCACTTGCTCGTGTAGAGGAATGACTGCCTCGAGTGGTTTGGACTTTTGAGAAATCTAGGAAATGTGAATTATGAACTGAATATCACATGATGCCAGGGAACTGTCATTAATTCTATTAGCTCTGAAAATAGCCTTCTGGTTATGTAAGAAAATGCCCAGGGCGCCTGGGTGGCTCAGTTGGTTAGGCGACTGCCTTCGGCTCAGGTCATGATCCTGGAGTCCCAGGATCGAGTCCCGCATCGGGCTCCCTGCTCAGCAGGGAGTCTGCTTCTCCCTCTGACCCTCCCCCCTCTCATGTGCTCTCTCTCTCTCAAATAAATAAATAAAATCTTAAAAAAAAAAAAAAAAGAAAAGAAAATGCCCATATACTTTCTAAAAGGTATTCTGCAGTGCACAGGGGTGAAATGACACGATTCTGGCATTTGCTTTAACAGAATGCAGCCCGAGGCAGGGAGGAACAGATGAAGCAGGTATGGCAAAATCGTAATTACGGATCGAGCCAGGTGAGGGGTCAATGGGACTTCACTGTACTATTTTTTCCACTTCTGACTATTTCGAAAACTTTCCTAATAAAAAGCATATTCAAATGAGTGGCTTAATCTGAACACAGGTGTATTTCTCATATTGCATTACAGGATGTTGGGGGCAGAGCCTATGGGATAGCTAGTTGAAAAAATGAAAGAGCAGCAACCTCACACGTCTCAAAACTCAGCACCGCAGCCAGCCCACTGAAGAAATGTAGCCTATTAGAGATACACAGGCGCAATCAATGTGTGAATCACTGTGTGACATTCAATATCAGTGGCAGTGGAGTAGGGTAGGAAACACAAGGTTTTGCTAAATGAAGGATAACACCCGAGACGGGATATACACACTGAAACTGGCCAGATGCGGAGGCAACGATTAGCTAGGGCTGGATCCTCATTATATGCAAAGGTGAGGATCCAGCCCTAGCTAATCGTTGCCTCCGCATCTGGCCAGTTTCAGTAACGGTGAAAGCACAGGGTAATTAATCAGAAAGATATCCTCATTTAACGAGCTATTTGTAAATATAACGCTGTAGTTCTTCACTTTGGCAAGAAACTGACAGAAGAGTGGACAAGTTAAAACCCCTCCAGGTGACATCAAGTACATTACTTGGGATCCTTCATAAAATTTATTGTCTCCCCTTGGATTTGGAAGAGTGTTTTTGTTTTTGTTTTTTTTCCCCCTGTAAATGACAGTGCAGCTTAGTTTATACAGCTGCAGCCCTCTGGAGTCTACGGATGGATTATCAGGTGAGTCGGGTGCACCTAAGTAACTAACTCAGCAACCTGCAGGATCTTTTTTCCCTGAGATGACTCCCTACACACCCCATAAAACTTTTCAACTGGGAGAGGTCTCCTCTGCATAAGAGACGGCGCCCCTGGTTGACAAGGATGAATCCTGACCACTGGGCATCTACAAAGTAAGCATGCATCTCTAAGCAGAAAACCTCACCTTGCTAGGTCCTGGAGTTGGGCTGAAATGGATTTTTTTTTTTTTTTTTTTTTTTGCCTGGGCTACCTGTACTGACCTGGCAGGAGAGTCAAATGAAGTCTTTCCTCAACAAACTCCAAAGACTGTTGGCAGGGGAGAAAAAAGGCAGATCCTTGGGACCATGGCTGATATCAAGGGTCATTTCTAAAATTACAAACCAAGAAGCCCCCGAGCTTGATACAGAATTAGGGAACTTAAAGCATTTTTCTTGGGTGCATTAAAGAAAGCTTGCATCTATGTCTAGATGTGAATATGATCTTCAGGTTTTGGTAAATCACTGTCACCTTGCCAGTCGATTAAAAGGATTGATCTGGCATTGACTACAGTGAACACAGGCGTGGGCCAGTAGATGCCTTTGGAGAGCAACTGAAGCTGCTGGGAGCCGGCCACTATCAGGCGCAGATGTGCTTGCCTTTCCAGAGCTGATGTCTTCCAGCAATGTTGGCTCTGATGTCTGGTTTTGTAAATTAAACCAGACTGCCCTCACCAACCTCTGCTATAAAGTTATAGCGGTTTTCATGAGGATTCTCTGCCCACCAAGAAGTAATACAAATCACATTTGAGAATGTAAGAAGGTGGGGGTTTTTCCCACAATAAAAAAAAAAATGCAACCAGACTTTCAACAATCACACATTTTAAGATAACTTGTACTTTTACAGTAAATGCTTAGAAATGCTGTTCCGATGGACATCTGAAGAAGGAGGCGTGTCCTGTGTGTGTTGCCTTAGTTGTTAAATGTATTCCATTGCTCACCTCTCCCTGGGTAAATATTTTCTTTGAAAACTCAAGCATTTAGCTGCCCCTTCTGGAAAGCGGTTTATCTTATAGGAAATCCCTCAACTGTTTGTTTATGTAATCACCCTGTTTAAGGCTGCCAGTAGCTGTAATGTTTGCTCAATGCCCTTTTAAGTTCAGTTGGGAGAAAACACCTTATCTTTCTGCATAGTTGAAGCATCAAATGCTGGCGGAAGGATCATCACCATGCTTTGTTCCTTCTGTAGGTATATCCCACCCAATGAGTTGTACGTAAGTGAGATCCATCCATATTTGGAAGATACCCGTGACCGTTCTGACAATTAAAATTTTCTTAATATTTTTTCTCTCCACCCTGCCCCCCACTGGTGGGGTATCACCTTACCAGTAGACACCTTCTTCATATAGCTCTTCCTGAATAATAATGGAATTTAAGGCTTTAGACGCTTCTCCTTAGAATAACAGAATGTTGCGTGTCACGGAAGGAACCACGTAAAATGCAGGGCTCCTTCTCCCATTGCAAGTGAACACAATGTATTACATCTCAATTTAGTGTTGGTACTAGCCTCCCCCAACCTCTGCCCCCAGGCTGTATTTTCTTGGAAGTTTCCAACCTTCCTGAAAATAGCTTTTAATAGGTTGTTCCGTTTAAAACATATATTAACACCTATATTTCAGCTTTAAAAAACATTGAACCAATAAAATGGAAATGCAGGTACCAGTGTAACATTACCCATTGCTCGGAAGGGTGCATTGTCCTGAACATCGTATGGAGGCTGGGCAACAATCCTCTAAGTCCACTCTCCCTTTTGCTTCTTGAAAGTCTGAGCTCTGAAAAATGACATAAAATGAATCAATGAGCAATAATAATCACAACCTAAACAATACCCTCAAAGAAAAATTCAACAATGCAAATAGGACTTCTTCAGAGGAAACCTCTTTATTTTTAAAAGGTGACATTTTTCAAGTCTGAATGTTTTACTACATGAGCTTTATCTGTGTCTACGTAATGCTAAGCATCCAGATTAGAATGGAAAAATATGTATTTGTTAGCTACACAAGAACAAAGATTTGCAAATATCCATAGCATCGACTGTTCCAGTCAATTGAGGTTATGGAGAAAGAGCCAACGTTACATGCACCAATATGCCAACTATTCGATAATAACCCAGATTTAATTTCCTTCTGAATTAACGCGATATTCATTAATTTGACAGTCTCTCTATTGCTGCTTCCCAATGAAAACACATATGCAAAAGATTCCTGGCTGCATTTTAAATGGAAACCTGCAGCATATTAGAATCAATCATTTGTCTAATGTTGGTAAATTCGTTGTTTTTCTTTTATTTCAAAATTTTTCCTCTACTTATAGCCCAGCCTTTCGCTGTGAGTCTGCAGGCACATTGTTAATAAATGCCTTTGCAAATATGATTATGCAAAGAACAAATGAATATTGATTAAACTGAATAATGCATTATTTTCTAGGATAAGTATATTAAATTAACTCTCGGTGAACAAACAGCATGAATTAAACTAGTTAATTTTTTGAGGCTGTAACTAGCTTATTTTGCACTGCTCTGAAAGTTCAGACAAGTTTGAAATGGCACTTGCACTGTTTTTCTCTTCGTTTTTAATTGCGATCCTTAAAAATGTGTATAAGTAATGTAGGTTCCTTAAAGGAACGTTGGAAAGCGCAGATGTGTTGAAGAAAGAAAAGAGAACAGCCATCCCCTCATCACTCTGGCATGACCATTGGGGAGTACTTTCTAGTCTCATTGGGGATGGCACTGAATTTTTTTTTTAAACATTTACTCCTTTTCTGCATGATGATGGAAACTTTAAAATCTGGTCTTATTGTTTCCCCTTGGCTTTTGTGTGTAGACACATACTCCCGAGCAAAATCAATCATATTAGAAAACAAATCAGTGTTTTCATAGCTCCAAGCATGGGTTTTTAGGCTAATCTTATTTGAGACTATTTATTCCAGAGGATTTAAGGAAGTCTCTAAAAGTGTTTGTTTATAGCAATAAGAAGTAAGATAAGGAATGGTTGGGGGGTGGGGAGGGAATTGCCACATGCTTTCGTTACAGGTACTAGGAAGCATTCCAGAACTACTAACCATTAGTAGGATGTACCAGGTCCTTGGCGTGTGGCATCCCATTTTACCCGCACAACAGTCCTGTGAAGTTGGTGATATTAGCATACTGATTTTCAAATGGGTAAACTGAGGCTCAGAGAATTTGAGTCGCCCAATGTCCCAGAGCCTAGTGGCAACGGCACATTCTGAACTCACACAGTCTGACTCTTCGAGCCTGCATTCAGACCCGATGCCATGCAGGTAGAAAGATGTGATTCCATGAAGTGTTTTCAATGCCATGGGCATGTTTCTCGGCCAGCACCTCCAACCTTTGGACACAAATAGACCTTAAAGCCCAGGAGACCACACAAGGGACTTTGAAAGCATTATTCTCTAAGATCACCCCTATTACTACTCCACCAGTTAATTATAAACCAGATTCAAATGCTACATTCTTCCTATACCTCCCAGTCTCAGAGAAATCCTTTGTGTCAACTTGAGAAGATCCAAGCTCTTGCTCTCTGTGGGTTCCTCCATAAACATCACAGTTCTCTGCCTCCCGCCAGGCTGAGAGAAGTGTGGCCCAAGAATGCAATATTGGGACTTGCAAGCCGCACCGCTCATCACGGATGGCAGTACGTGCTTCCCAAGCAGTTCAGAACGTCAGGGTACAGAACAGGAAGAAAGGTGTTGTCTAAAGAGGTCTTTCTATGGAGCAGGGCCATAGTCCCTTCTGTATCACATGTCCCACATGGCCTACAGTCAAGGAAGGATGCATCTTGTCTCTGGGGGGAGGAAGAGAAGCCAGCTTCTGTTGCTATAAATGACTGTGGTTTCCACAGGCTTAAGGTAGAGAATGGGAGGAAGCGGGTAAGTTGGTCCTCCTGCACACCAGGCTGAACCCAACATGGCAGACACTCCCCTTGCGACGGTTATGGCGGAAGCATGGCTGCCCGCTCTCCTCTCTCGGCCCCCCACGCGCACCCACGCCCACCCAGCAGGCAGTGATCTTTCTCAAATACAAATCTGATCAGGTCCCACTTAATACCTCTCAATGCCCGTTGCACCTTTGCCTGGCCTACAAGGCTCTCTCCTCATGATTTCCCCTTATAGTCCATGGTTCCCCACCCGGGGTCTTTAAACACGCCGTCTTCCCCGCCAGACACTTTCCTTCCCTTCTCCCCTCCCGAATGCGCCCCGGCCACTCTTACCTCTCTCTCTCTCTCTCTCTCTTAGGCAGACACCACCGCTTCCAGGAAGCCTTCCCTGATGTATTCCGCCACTGCCGAGGATTAGACTAGACTTCTCCGTTAGCCTGCACTTCTTCAAGGCGCTTATCATAAGCTCAAGAAGGGCACGGACCTGGTATACGATTCCACGCAGGGAAAGGCAGAGAGAGAAGGGGTAGGGTCAGAGGTTAGCTAAGCGATGGGGACAAGAGATGAAAGGGGTGTCCTTCCAGGTGGAAGGGGCCTCAGGGGCAAAGGCTTAGAGGTGGATGCCGCTGAGTAGGTGTGAGGGTCCGCAGAGAGCTCAAGAGCATTAGGATAGAGGCTGCACTAGGGCGCGGAAGCCCCAGAGGGGTTGTGTAAGTGTGTATGTGTGTACCTGTGTCTGTTTTCTCCGAGATCAATTGTGGGTTTTTTGAGATCGATTGTTTTTTAATGAACATCTCAGAAGGATTTCAAGAGGAGGTACGTGTGGAGACAGAATTTCAGGGAGTCCACAGACCCCCTTCAACCACACGCATGGGCCCCAGGTAAGACGCTCTTTTGGAGCCCCGTGTTGCTCCCAGCAGCCTACCGTTGTCAGCCACGGCTGAAATGAGGACAGGGATCGTGTCTATCTTTGTCCATGATCTAATCCCTCGAATAGACATGTCACATTGGACGTGGCCTGCACCAAACTCCCGGGTTTCTACACCACCCGTCTACCCAGCCCACCAACCTACTTCTTGCCCAGATTTCTCCTTCGCAGTAATGGCGCTGCCGCCCACAGTTCCTCACACCCTTGGTTCCCGGCTTTTCACCACCCCCACATCCCACGGACCAGCGGGTCCAGAACCGATCCACGTGCCTCCCTCTCCAGTCCTGGTGGCTCCACTCTGAGCAACATCCTCTCCTGTGAGAACGACATCCTTTGATGACCAGTCTGCCTGCTTCTAGCCACACTCTAGCCTCTGATCCATTCCCTGCCGGGTGTTGGTCACACATGTGGATCCCTTACACCCTCCTTGTTTCCCAAGGCCCTCGGAATAAAATTCAAACTCTCTGCATTGGCCTGTAAGGCCCTCCCTATCTGGCCCCTGCCAATCTCGCCTGGCTCTCCTCTCCTTCCCCTCTGCCCCTCATCCACTACCTTCCAGTCACACTGGTCTTTGAACACTCTCTTCCCGTAGCTCAGCTCAGTCCCCCCTTAGGGCCTGTGTGTGACTGCTTCCTCTGCCTGGAAACTTCCTCCTTGTCCATCAGGTGCTTTCAGCTCAACAGCCTCCTCCTCAAAGAGGTCTTTCCTCTTTTATTGTCTTTCTAACATCTCCCTCTATGGGAAATTAACTTGTTAATGAATTTCTTTGCAAATTAATTTGTTTTCACCCTCTGGAAGGCAGGAATCTTATCGTTCGTCTGCCCGGCTCCTTCCCCTAGAACAAGCCCAGTGGTTTGTCAGTGTCCAATCAAGATTTGTTGAGTGAACAAATACATTTTGAAACACTGAAAATACATTTGAAAGAAATACATTCTGTTGGGATCCTGAAAGGTGAAGACCTCTGACAGGGACTTGGAGCACATCCGTGAACCTCTCCAGGCTCCAACTGTTTCATCTGTAAAATGGGGTTAATCATAATTGTTCTGCCCAATGGGGATGGGATGAGATTAAAAGCAGAAACCAATCCTCACTGTGTGCTGCCTTCCTGGAGAAGGGCGGCCCTGAGTACTGAGCACTGGCGGGGGGGGGGGGGGGGGCCTATCTCCAGGCCCTGGCTGTCATGGACACTTGGGCAATCCCAGAAGGCAGCCTGGGAACATCAGAGTGGAGGACAAACGGAAGGGCACCTTCCAAATAAGGCCACCACGAGACTGTGGTCCTGAAGCCTGCTTTGCCAGTTGCCCTGTCCTGCCAGGCAAGCCTCTTGTCTGCCAAGGGCCCTGGCATACTCTCTCTCCCTTCAGCTACTGCCGGCGGCCATTTTCGCCTTGAGGAAGTAACCAGCTGGCTCTCCCCAGGTCTGTCCTTTGGGCAGAGGGAAGAATGACGACAGAAATACTGATATTTCCCAGTTTACAGAGTGCTTTTACATCCGCCATCTTGTCTGACCCTTCCTCAAACCCCTCAAGGTTGGCTTATTCTCATTTTTTTGAAGAGAAAACTGAGGCTCTGACAGGCTGCGTGACACTCCCAAGGTCACAAAGATTAAAAGTAGTCAGGCCAGGCTCCCCCGGGGGGCCTGCCTACATACTTTGCATAAGGAGTTCCTGAGCGCTGCAGTGTGGGGCTCACGAGGTGGAACTCTGGTCAGGCGGCTCACCTCCCGCTCCAGACTCTTCCTTCTGCCAGTCCCCGTGCAGTTGGGCAGCAAGCGCTGGGGCCCTCA
The DNA here is from genome assembly GCF_004348235.1 of Phoca vitulina. Lineage (NCBI taxonomy): Eukaryota > Metazoa > Chordata > Mammalia > Carnivora > Phocidae > Phoca > Phoca vitulina. The sequence continues at coordinate 9,481,597 of NW_022589742.1, forward strand.
GAACACTCACTGGGAAAGACAACTCCGGGCTGCAGGCCGCAGCCGGCTTGAGGACCCAGCGGCTGAGCTAGGAGCTCGCATGGGTGTTTCTTTGGAGGCCTCTTAACATATTTTAAATGCAATAAAATAAAGCAGTATTTCTAGTAAATTGCCCCAAGCCATGCATTTTGTGGTTTCAGCTTTTTGGGTGGCTGCCAAGGCCATGACAAATTCGGTCACCAGCCAGAGGCCTGGCCAGGGACTGTCCCTGGAAAGCTGCCCCGGGCTGCGCAAACAGTAGCAACAGAGGTAAGTAAGCTTAGCAAAGGTGTGTGCGCGTACATGTACGTGCGCATGTGTGTTTCAAATCTCCGCTTTAGAGGCGCCTGGGTGGCCCAGTCGGTTAAGTGTCCAACTCTTGGTTTCGGCTCAGGTCATGATCTCACGGGTCATGGGATCGAGCCCTTGGTCGGGCTGCGCGCTCAGCAGGGAGTCTGCTCGAGACAGGTAAATAACTTGGCCCACAGTTTACACCCTCCGTGAAGTTAGTCATTACTGCCTTCTAGTGAAAACCCTGACTGCACACTTTGTGCGGTGGGGTTTCGGGAGCTTGGAGAGATGGACAGGGTCTCTGAGGGTAGGCTTAATGTTTCAACTGCTGTCTGATCCACATTCTGCTGAGAGGAGAAATGTTGAATTGCATCGGAGATTTGAGAATAGCCAGGGAAGAAACATAGGAGTCCACAGGTCCATATTTAAATAAATAAATAAATAAATGGGGAGAAGGAAAAGCTTTTTCCTTACAGGGGGGAAGAAAGAAACCCGACTAATAAATGTTTAAGGGGTGATTGAATTAGAAAATCACCATTTGGCAACCATCATAGTAATAATTAATCGGCCAAGAAACATCAATGGATGCTAAAACTAATGGGTGAAAGTTTTATGAGGAAGGGGATATTGACATAGTCTCAGAGTACCTCCCCTCCCCACAGAATACTTATTAATTACAAAGGGAATAACTTTCCAGTGGAGAAGGCTGGCAGATACTGCCACCTTAATGAAGTGATCAAAGTGAACATCATTAGTAATGGGACAAATTGAAATCATGGGCCACCTGATAGGATGCAATGAGAACATAGCATTGCTTCTGTGCTGTTCCTGCAGAAGATGCATAACTTGAACCTAATCACGAGGAAACATCAGACAAACCTAAATTAAGGGCCACTCTACGACAGCTATGGCCCCCTACCCTTCAAAACGTCAAGATCATAAAAAGCACAGGAAAAGACTGAGGCACGGTCCAGACTCAAGGAGACTGAGAAGACGGGAAAATCAAATGTGCCCTGTGATCCTGGATTTGGATCTTTTTGCTATGAAGGACATTATTGGGGTATTTGGAGAAACCCGAATGGAGTTTGAGGCTCAGATGGTCGGTGTCAACATCCCGCTTCTACTGTTTGTGTTGTGGTGATGTAGGAGAATGTCCTTCTTTGCAGGAAACACACACAAGCATTCAGGGGTGACGGGGCATCAGGTCGACAGCTTACTATCAAAGGCTTCAGAGTAGAAACACATATCAATACTGTTTTTGCAACGTTTCTGTGAGTCTGAAGTTCTCTGAAATGCAGGTTCTAGAAAAAGAGGAAAAGTGTGCCCAAACACAGACCCTGAAATGCCCACACCCACTTACAGGGGCTCACACTTGCTTCAGCACTTGGCAGACACTGGAGCAGGGAAAGGGGCTGAGGCATTATTATCCCCACGGCATAGCTGGCTAAAGTGAGGCTACTCAGAATAAAAGATGATGCTAGAGCTAGAAGACAAATCACATCCAGGAGCCCAGAGGACTTGCCAAGTTCTCAGAGTCAGGGCTGAAATGGAATCCGAAGGCCAATACCACACTGCTTGCACCAAACTGCATCTCATTAAAAATATGTGCTGTTCATTTGACTTCGTCCATACGATTATTAATTTTTTAGAGGGGAGGGGCGGAGGGAGAGGGAGAGAGAGAACTTTAAGCAGACTCCACGTCAAGTGTGTGACCCCGATGCAGGGCTCGATCTCCCAACCCTGAGATCATGACCTGAACAGAAATCAAGAGTCAGACGCTTCACCGACTGAGCCACCCAGGCCCCCCTGTTCAGAAAATTACTATGTTCTGGTACATTTAGAGATGGGATAAAATTGGGATGACAAAAATGTGACAGAATTTGCAGATGGAACAAAATAGAACCATCCAGCATAAAAACCCGAAAGCAGGGATTGTGCTCATTTGCATTTGCTATAGCAGCTCCAGAGCTCGAGCAACGCCTGGCATATGGCAGACCCTCCATGAAGAGTTGTTGAATGAATGAATACTGTTCGAAACTGCCAGGAGAAAAAGGTAAACACCCAGGGGAATTGTTTGCTTTTTGCCCCCAAAGAAGCCTCGACCTTCCCGGTCCCCTCCAGGAGACCATGCTGATAAGCCCAGGCCCACCAGGCCAGGAGAACAAAAGCAGGACAGAACTGCAAAAGTCTCCGCAAAGAGGACGCGTGGTTCTTTCCAGAGGCCTAGGTCATGGTTAGTTCTCTGGGCTCCCTTCTACTATTTGCTGTTGCTCTTTCAATGGCTCTGGCTTTTCCACACTGTGGTGGCTCCGTGCGTGGTAACGGGAGCCAAACTGCCCATGTGTGTGTGTGTGCGTGCGCGTGCTTGTGAATCCGGGCTCTCCCATTTACCAGACGTGTGATCTCGGATCAGTTACTTAACCTCTGACTCCCCATTTGTAAAACAGATATAATAAGACTGAGACTAATATAATGCTGTATGTTAGCTATACTGGATTTAAAAGTAACACACACACAAGATAAACAGAGATGGTAAGAATACCTATAGATCATGGGGCCGTGGTGAGGAGGAAGCTAGCATATTTATATAGCAAGCACTCTAGAAATGTTTGCGATTATTCCCAGATCGCCCCAGAGGATTCTCCCAGACTGTTCTCTGGCACATCCACCATAAATTTGTCCCGCTTGCCTGCCTTTCAGGGGCTGTGTCTCAAAGGAGGGGACACTTGAACTAGGTCCGAAGGATGGGTGAAGTGCACGGGATGGACGAGAAGGCACCAGAATACCCCACAAAGGGTGCCCAAGGAGCCAGAGGTTCACAGGTGACATCTCCCCGGCCCCTGGGGAGCCCAATCTTGGGCTGAAAGTCATTTACCCAGAGTGGATTGTGCTGACATCATTTCTGTTTACTTAGAGCTCTGGCATGGTCTGCAGTTGGCAGTCCGAGGTGACTTAAAAATAGCACTTTGAAAACCTTTAGAAGCCAAAGTAATGAAGTGACTCACAGAGACAGCATAATGCAGCGAGCATGGACTGTCTGGGGACAAATCTCAGCTCCACCGTTCCTTAGCTGTGTAACCTTGGACAAGTTCCTTAACCTCTCTGTGCCCCAGTTTCTTCGTCTCTGCAATAGGAATAATGATGATAATGGTACCCACCTCGTGGGGTTGTCAGGAAGCATAAATGAGTTCATATTTGTAGAGTGCTCAGAACAGTGACTGGTGCGGAGCATGTACTCTACAGAAGTGTCTGTTTAATAGCACATAAATAAACTATGACAATACTCAAAATTGAAACAGAAGATGGGAGGAACCATCCATGTAAACAAACATAATAGTGATGAATTAGTCATGCCCTCATGAATGAAACCTCAGACGTCTTCACTGTCTGTTCCTTCCTCTGTGCATAGTCTGGGGTGGGGGGTAAAAATCTCTCTCATTACCAAGAAGACAGAAATTATTTTTAAGTCAATCATGAGTTACGTATCGCAGATCGAAAAAGGCCAAAGCAGAGTTGGGGGGGGGGGGGGGACCTGTCTCTATTGCTGCTAATATTGCTTCCAAATGTGAAGACTCATCTGTGCAAATAGATTTTGGTGACTACTTGACTCATTTTTACCTCTTCATAAGCCGCATTTTAGAAACCCTGGCACTGAGTAGAGAAAAGCATTTTCCTCTCCATGAAAAGGTCAAAATGAAAGGAAGAGAAAAACAAATCAAACCACTACGTGCATTTTACCACCGTCATTACCTTCAGGAAAAGGAAACATGTCTTCCAGTGGTGACTGATAGGGCATGAATAAACACCTGTTTGCCTTGCTTCTCTACTCCTAGCAGTGATGCAACTGGGTCGAGATGCTGCGAATTCCAGCACATTCGTGAGTGTGGCGTTGGCCTTCGGAAGCCACTGGACAAGGCGCCCCGTTTTGCTTTTTGGCCCCCTCAAGTCGATTCCGATTGGAAGTCCCCACCCGGAGCGCGGCTGCCTGGTTGCCCGAGGAATCACATGCCGGCTAATTGACTGGGACAATTAGGGAGACTGCAAAAGTCAGGTTCCGAAGGCACATGCCAGAGCGCGCCTGCAAACGGCTCCGTAGTAGCCCTATGCAGATGTCACCCAAATGCAGAGATCTTGAGAGAGTTTTCTTTCCAAAGCTGGCAGAGATGTTGCTGGTATCAGGTGTTCTGCCCACAAAAATGGTAAGTGCCAGTTAATGTCAGTCCTCGGCTAAGAGCAACAGGTGTGCTGGGGGGAGCGGGGAATTGTATAATCGAGCGGAGCGGAGCTCTCCTGAGCGTGGCAATACGCAGCTCCCAATACGTTTGCTTGTAAGGATGTGTTCATGCTCCCCTGGGCCGCCTCTCCCCCCACCGCAACTACACAGCCCGCCGTGGAATCCGAATACCTTCGCCCTGCAAGGTACAAAGATAGGAAGACGGTAGTGACCGTGGGTCTTTGCTTCTTTCGTGCCTGCCACGCCTACTTCTCGGGGAGCGAGCATTCACAGGATCACACGAGAGAAGGCTGTTGCCAGGTGTACGATGATATCCAAGTATGGGGGTAATGATGATAATGATTTTGTAGGTTCTCAGCAAGAACTAACCCAACGAAGACTGGTAAATCTCTGAATGTTTAAGTAATGTCACTTCAAATGGCCCTGAGGCTACAGTGATTCTATGTAATCTTAATAGCTCTAAATAATATCTTAATTTGGGGCGCCTGGGTGGCTCAGTCGGTTAAGCGCCTGCCTTCAGCTCAGGTCATGATCCCAGGGTCCTGGGATCGAGCTCCGCATCGAGCTCTCTGCTCAGTGGGGAGCCTGCTTCTCCCTTTCCCTCTGCCTGCCGCTCTGCTTACTTTGTGCTCTCTATCTCTCTGTCAAATAAATAAATAAAAAATATCTTTAAAAAATATCTTAATTTATTATAGCCATTTGAAAATCAGCCTGGGGTAGTAAATAGTACCTCCGTCCTCCCCTTCGCCATCACACTTCTTAGAAGACTGGTTTGTACTTCCGGCCTGCATTTCTAAGACGTACTCCTTAATCCCTAGTGATTTGGCTCCTACCCTCAGTGTGTGAGTTATCTATTGCTGCCTCACAAATTACTCTCAAATGTAGTGACCTAAGACAACACACATTTGTTATCGCCCACTTTTTGTGGGTCTGGGAGTTGGGTGTGGTGGGGCTGGAGCTTCTGGCTCAGAGTCTCTCGAAGGCTACAATCTAGATGTCGGCCGGGGCCGTGCTCTTCTCAAAGCTTGACTGGGGAATGATTCATTTCCAAGCGCAGCCATGTACTTGTTGGCAGGATTCAATTCTTCATGGGCAGCTGGACTGATGGTTGTTGGTTGTTGGCCAGAGGCCATCCCCAGTCCCTGGTCACGTGGGCCTCTCTGCCGGGCGGCTTATAACACGGCAGTTGGATTTGTGAGAGTGAGCAAGTGAGAGGGCAAGAGAGAGAGAATGTGAGTTGGGTAGAAGTGACAGTCTTTTTAAACTTAATCTTAGAAGTAAGATGCCATCACTTTCACTGAATTCTAGGTGGTAGAATGTATTCTGTGAGAAGCAAGTGGACAGACCCAGCCCACGATAAAAGGGCAGGGGTCACACCAAGGCGTGAATACCCGGAGGCAGGGATCACGGGTGGGGGTGGGGGTGTCACCTCAGAGGTTTGTGTACTGCACGGAGATGGCTTGAGATGTCATCACCAAAGCCAACGAACTTTTGATAGGTTGCATCCTTTCCCGCCTCCCTGGAGCCTCTCATCCAGGCAATATCGCCAGCTTGAAATGCTCTTCGCTGCGACAGCACAGTGCTTCACCTTCCCACCTCTCTGTCACTCCTTTCTGGTCACCACCTCTCCTCCTCTTCCTCCTCTTGCCGGGCTGTGAGCTTGGCCAAGCTCGAAGTGGGCGCACCAACAAAAACGTGGGGACTGACGGGAGCAGTACAATGAGTGTCTCGAGTGTCAGTCCTTGACTCTCGTGCCCACATCTTCCCTTTCTACCGTGTCTGCCCTGGCAATCTCGTCCTGTCCCCCATCTCGTAATAGCCCTTCGCTCATCATCTCCATAGAAGGAAGTCGGATATCTTCATCTGCGACTTTGTATCTCTCCCGAGCCTCACTTCTGTCTAGCTGCCCATAAGGCATCCGAAAGGACGGTGTGCTGAGATCCTCAGACCAGCGGATCCGGCCTTTGCCTTCACTAAACCCTGCTCTTCCACTAGTCCCAATCTCTGCCAGTGCCATTTGCCCAATCGCCCGGACCTAAAACCTCAGGATTACATCTGATTCCTCTTTTCCCTCCACCTCTCACACTAGTCACTTATGAAACTTTGTCTACTCTACCCACACATCACCTGTCCTCTCCTCTCTGTCCCCTTAGACTGCTGCCATTGGTCTCGATCTGCCTCTGGGCTCTATCCTTTCTCATCGATCCTATACATTCCTTTCAAATGAATCTTCCCGGAGTGCATCTCAGATTATTCCACTTCTTGCTCAAAACCCATCACTGGTTGCCTGCTGATTACAGAATAAAGTTCAAATTCCTTAGCTGGTCTGTCATCCAAGGCCTGCCACTATCTGGTCCCATCCGTGGTCCCTGCTCATTTCATGCGCTGCGTCCTCCAGTCATGTGGAAACTCCTCATCTAGCTCTCAGGATTTCCTGCCTTAGTGGCTTTGTTCTTTTGCTCTTTGTCCCCTCAGCCTAAAATTCTCTGCCACCACTCCTTACCACTCCTTCTCCAGCGTCAGCTCCTGCCTGCCTCCAAGGTCACTGCCCACACAGAAGTTTCCCTGAGCATTCCACCTTCTCCAAAATCTGATTTGAAGGTAACACTTCTGTACTGTGAAATCCCAGAATCCTGTACTTCTCTACCTTATGGCACTTTACTTAGGTATTTCGGCTCAAATGTGTTCTTTCCTAGTAGACCGGGAACTTCTTGATGGTAGGATGTGTGCTTGATTCATTTTTAGCCTACGCAGTCTATAGTACCTTACATATCCACATCACCAATCGATTTAAAATCTTTTTATAATGCCCCCATTAAATATGTATACTCATTTGCCTCATGGTCACAGAAAATGAGAGGAGATGCAATGAACACAGCATTACTACTTAAAGGTTAATATTAGGTTTGGATGACATCTTACAGCTCATTATTTCCTTTTATGCTCTCCTTGATTATATCTGAATTTCTCTCCAAAGGATAACAATACATGTTGTGACCCTAAGAAATGATGTCTACATTTTCCTGTTGGAAACACTAATTAATAAATGTACCAGTCACAACTTCTCATGGGAAGACAAGCCATAGTATTCAGTTCCATAAATAGTCATCAGGGATCTACAATGGATGTTAGAGAAGTAAGACCTAATTCCTCCTCATAAAGGCCTTTCAATGGGGGATCAGAGTATAAGACAAGGTGACAAGTTATAGTACCAGCTAAATTTCTCCCCTGCAGTGTCCAAACAGCTCAGCCATCAATGAAGGTGCATAAACTCATTTGCTACACATACAGTGTGGGAGATCTCGAGGCAAGAATCAGCCAGTTGCAGACGTCTGTGCGTGGACGCCCATGATTCCCTTGATTGGCGTTAGAGCAATGCTTCTCGGCGTGGAGCCCAGAGCAGCAGGGGCATCACCAGGGAGCTTATGAATGATGCAAACTCTTGGGCCCTACCCTAGACCTACTGACTTGGAAACTCCATTGGTAGGGCCCAACCAACTGGGTCTTAACAAACTCCCCCACCCCAGGTGATTCGGATACACTGACTTAGGATATTACTCATCTCTTCAAGTTCTTCTAGTTCAACCTGACCCTTCTCCAAAGAGATCCCACTGGTCTTCAAACCGGGGTCTGTATTTTCCTGGGAGTCCGTGAAGACTTTTGATGAAGTTTTAAGAGAACCAAGTTCCGGATCCTCAGTTTCAATATGTATTTTTTTTCCCCTAAAACTTATCCACCTGAGAAAGTATCCATGGTGGGAAAAGCAAGCCAGTCTGGCTTGTCTACCTTTCCTTTCGCCTCCAATGTTCTCACACTTTACCAAAGAAAGGCTAACTTTCGCCCATCCCAACTCTCACTCTGGTGCATGGCCCTGGGAATGTAAACACCTCTGGAGAAAACAAATAAGAAGGCAATTTGAAATACTGTGCTAGTGTCAAAAAAGTGGATGACTCTAATCAAGACTGGGTAACACATCTCTTTGCAAGTAGGTGGTATCCAGTTCTTTGCTTTCGACAAAATTGAAGGAAGGTCGAGTTGTATTGTCAGCTAAGTGATCATTTAAAAATATTTTCCAATGGAACTCTTGTGCATTGCTGGTTGGGATGCAGCCAGCGTGGGGGACAGTATGCCAGTTCCTCAAAAAAATTAAAAATAGAACTACCCTGTGATCTAACAATTCTATTTCTGGGTATAAACCCAAAAGAACTGAAAGCAGAGACTCAAATGGATCTTTCTCCCCTCATTGTTCACAACAGCCCAAGGGTAGAAGCAGCTCGCTATTCCTGGTCACAACAGCAAAAAGGTGGAAGCAGCATTATTTATAAGAGCCAACAAGCAGAAGAGAGTGGTAAGTCCATCACTGGATAAATAAACAAAATAGAGAACATACACAGAATGGATGAATATTCGGCCTTAACAAAGAAAGAAGTTCTGACACCTGTTACATGTTCCAACACAGATGAACCGTGAAGACATGATGCTAAGTGAAATAAGCCCACCACAAAGGGACCAATACTGTCTGGTCCTACTTATCAGGGGAAACTCCAATGCCTAGCAACAGAAAGGAGAAAGGTGGTTCTGCAGTAGGATGGCCCGGGGCAGGGGGGAATGGGGAGTCAGTGTTTAGTGGGGACAGAGTTTCAGTTTGGGAAGGTGGATGATTTGTAGAGAGGGATGGTGGCGTGTACTTAAAATCACTGAACCGCACACTTAAAATCATTAAAACAGGAAATTTTGTGATGTATATTTTACCACGATGTAAAACAATTCTCAGCGATAATCATTATGTGATTTGGGGAGCATGTCACATGAAAAGAGTTTGGAAAACTCAGGTGACATTTGTTCTAACAAAACTCCACTCCTTCTTCTAGTCCAATATGCCTATTTATGTAAGATTTCTTCCTAAATACCTATAAAAATGAAAAAATGGAAAGAAAATCAATGTTGAATCCTATCCCCTTCTAGCAATAAGTAATAGTTATCTCAGGTACATGAACTAATCAGGCAGAAAATCCTCATCAACGATTGTCTGGGGAGGCTGTGGTGAAATGGGGACCCCCATGCACCGTCGGTGGGAACGCAGCTGGTGCAGCCACTCCGGAGAACATATGGAGATGCCTCAGACAGTTAAAAATAGAACTACTGTACGATCCAGCAATTCCACTTCAGGGTACATATTCAAAGGAAATAAAAACACTCTCTCAAAGAGATGTCTGCCCCTCCACGTTCATTGCAGCATTATTCCCAATAGTTGAGACATGGGAGCAACCTAAGTGACCATTGACAGATGAATGGATAAAGAATGTGTACACACACACACACACACACACACACACACACAGGAATATTATTCAGTCATACAAAAGAAGGAAATCCAACCATCTGCAACAACACGGATGGACCTTGAGGGCATTAAGCTAAGTGAAAGAAGTCAGACAGAGAAAGACAAATACTGTATGTTCTCACTTATATGGGTGGAATCTAAAAAAGTCGAACTCATAGAAATAGAGATTAGAATGGTGATTGCCAGGGGTTGGGGGGTGGGGGAAATGGGGAGATGTTGGTCAAAGAGTATAAACTTCCAGCTGTAAGATGAATGAGGTCTGGGGATCTAATGTATAACATAGTGACCATGATCAACAGTATACCCTATTATACACTTGAAAGTTGTTAAAAGAATCGATCTGAAATGTTATCACCACAAAACACCTTATGTCAGGGACCGGAGGTATGAACTAACCCTGTGGTGGTCATCATTTTGTAGTATATACATGTATCAAATCATCACATAGTATACCTTAAACGAATACAGGTTCTATGTCAATGATATCACAATAAAGCCGCAGAAAGCCATTTTTAAAAGTATATTGTACATTATACTCCATTAGCCTAAAAAATAAGTAAATAAGAATATGTGTGAGGGATGCTTATTTTTTCAAAATTATTTTAGAAGGGCACAAGGGCAAAAAGTTTGAATATATCCTTGCTTTGAATCCTTTCTTGCCAACTCCTCCTCAGTTACACGTTATACACTCCCAGTCTAAGACTGAGTTCTTTTTCTCAGCTCCCTCTCTTCATGGAAAAGCTGAACACCGGGTGCACCCCTTGATTTCAGATTGAAATCATCATTCTCAGGGAATCTCAGTGAAACTCCTGAATTCTGGTAACAGCGGTTCTCGATCAGGGATGACTTTGCACCCCCCTCCAGGAGACATTTGGCAATATCAGAAGACAGGCTTGGTTGTCACAATCAGGGGAGGTCTGCTACAGGCACCTAGGGGGTAGAGGCCAGGGATCCTTTACACTTAGGACAATTCACAGGACAGCCTCCCACCACAAAGAATGATCTGGCTCAAAATATCAATGGTCCCGAAGTTGGAAAAACCTGTAAGGCACGTATGCCTGGATGACTGGACAAATGAATGAATGAACGATCATGTAAATGAATAAACCAAGGAATCAATGAATGAATGCTAGCTGGTAAAGTCTCCAATCAGTACCGTGGGGCAGGGTCCATGTGAGGCTCTCAGAAAATACTGGTGAACCTGACAGACCCAAGGCCAGCTATTCTTTTTCCCCCAGGCCAGCTTTAATGGAGCTTAGGTGCCAGCCCAACACAGTGTCTTTTCTAGGCCCAGAGCACCTTGCTCAAATAGCAAAACTGTCCCCTCTATCCAGACCTACATTCTTCTTGCCTTTGGGGTGCTCTAAAAGCCCTCACCTTTGTATTTGCTTGGGTTAGGGGCTTCCATGCTCCCTGTTGAGCCTCCCTCCCTCCCTCAGGTAATTACCTGAAAGCTCTCCTCTCTGTAACACTTCCTCTTCTGTCAAACATCCTCAGGACTCATCAGCATGACTCCTGAGTAGCTGCATTCTCATCCCTCTGGTTCTCATCAGCGAGCTGAGAGCTGAGGTCACCGTGATCACAGTGATCACCCTGGGGAAGGACTCTGAGCCCCACATACCTCTGAAGAAGTCACATGTACAGTACACAACCTCATCTACATACCCGATCCCTAGGTTTTCCAACTCTGTCTAACCACTGGCGTCTGAGAATGTCCTGTCTTCCAAACAGTGGGCGAATCAAGTTAACTATTTAAACCGTGATAACTGCAAAACGGTCACTTCACAGAGGGCCCTAAGAAGTTGCTGTGTCCTTTCAGCCTCCTGTTCCATCCTGAGTTCTCAGAGCCTGAAGGTTCTGTAGGAAGATCTTCACATCTAGGAGTCCACAGATCCAAATCTTCAGGAATGCAGCCCTTTTGCAACAACTCTAAATCATAATCGCTAACATTGATTGACTGCTTATCATATGCCAGACACCGTGCTCTCACCAGACCACGACCCTGCTGGCACCTCTCTCTGGAGGCCAGCCTACAGTGGGCATCAGGCAAGAGTGATGGCCACAGGCCAGCGAGGCTCTCCTTCTACAGTTTATACAAGTTCTGATGATCTCAGACTTTAAGGCTGCTGAGTATGCCCATAAAACAAAAGCTATTCATCCCCCTCCTCTAAGACATGGTCCTGACCTTCTGATGCAATAGCCATTTAGCGGGCAAGCTTGAGGTGCCTGCCTACCCACACACTCTCTAAGAACTGCTTCCCACCTGTGGTCGCCGATAAAGAAGGGAGCCCAAGCTGTCCAAGTGAACGTGTCCATCCTGCCCTCAGCTGATGAAATCCACCTAAATCAAGTTGGTCCATTCCAATCCCCGTGCTGAGAACATGGAACTGAGGCCCCAGGAAACCGAGCCGGGTAGCTATGGGAAACAGCCATTTGAAGATGATCCTGATGCTCCATGTGCAAGCAGATAGGGGAAGTGAGAAAGCAGGTCCGCAGTGAGAGTGGAGGAGATTGGAGATGCCATGGGACAAGGACTGTGTGATCTGTATAGTGTCAGTTCCTGACGGCTTTCAGCTCCTACAAGGCCGGACTTACTTTGTTTATTGACCTTGGGTTCTCTGATAATCCCCCCTGTCATTTATTTTCAATGAACTCTCCTTTTTTTGAGCTAGGTTTGGTGAATGTCTATTCCTTGCATCCAGGAACTCATGAACCACTAAAATAAAACCTTCACTGAGAAGCTACCAGACAATAAACACCTTGCTAACTCTGGAGTATCCTGGTCCATTGTGATGGACTCTGAAAACCTACAGTGTGTATGTTTTGTATTCCCCAATCAAGTAGTAAGTTATCTACTGTTTTTATTCATTCATCTAGTCATTGAACATTTCTTGGGTGGCTACCATGTGCCCAGTGTTCAGAAGATCACATAAAGGACAGAATGGGACACCTGCTTTCAACAAACTTACAAATTCACTAGCAATTTGAAAGTACAAAGCAAAAAACAGTTTCTGTCATAAAATGCCAATAGAGCACAAGATTTCAGAGGAAGGAGCCACTAGTTTTCATTGCAAAGGCTGGGGAAGGCTTCATAGAGGAGGTGTCTTCTGAGCCGAAGTTTGAAGGATGAGTGGAATTTTCGCAAGCAAAGAAAGGAGGGAAGAAGAGCAGATGAGGTAGCTGTTGCCACAGTCGTGCTGTGTAACAAACCACCTCAAAACTAAGCAGCTGTGCATAATAATCATTTGTTCTTATACAGCTGTATGTTCTCTGGCGATCAGCTGATCTAGGCCGGGCTCCACTGGGGCTTGCCTCCACGATGCAAGTGTGTGCACATGTGCGCGCATTGCATGCGTGCGCGTGTTGCGTGCATGTGTTCTTTCTGGAGCCCAGGCTGAAAGGGAAGCAGCTGCATAAAGACAGCTGTTCTCACGGCCATGGCAGGCATGTGAGAGAGCACATCCAACTACTCCATCATATCTAACATCCTCCTGACCAGAGTAAGGCACCAAGCTGAGTCCAAAGTTGGAGGGCGGAGAAGTATGTTCTGCCTCTCATGGAACTGCAAGGTTACCGGGCCTGGATACAGGGCAAAGGAATGATTTGGAACAACTATGGCAATCCCAGGCCGAGAGATTAAAGAGATAATCAAAAGCATGGAGGTAAGAATGTATATGGATTGTTTACAGGGAGGTAATAGGGTAAAACTTAAAGTTAAATTTTAAAAACCTTCCAGCAAAATTATGGAGAGCCTTGAAGGTCACACTGCGGAACATGGGCTTTCTTTTGCAGGTTCCAGGGAGCCAGTGGGGTTCACGGGATTATATCCAGGTCTTAGTAATATTAAAAGCAAGGAGAGGATAAAATTTAGGAGGCCAGTATAATGGTCTAAGAATGTATGGAAGTTGGGTGGATATGAGAGATGTTTGGAATATTTTAACATACGTCCACAAATTATTTGATACTGCCCTTTTTAAGAGGAAATTCATTGTTCTTTCTGAGTGTGGGCTATATCCAGTAACTTGTCTCCATTGAGTAGAATATGGTGAGTGAGGGTGTGTAACTTCTGAAACTCGGTCATAAAAGACAGGTGGTCTCCTGTTTGCTCTCTCTTGAATCCCTCAATCTGGGGGAAGCTAGCTGTCCTGTCATGAAGTCACTCAAGCAGCTCAGTGGAGAGGCCCATCTGTGGAGGAATTAATACCTTTTGTCATAGCTAATGAGGAGCTGAGGCCTCTTGCTAATGGCCACATAAGCGACCAGTTTTGAATGCCAATCCTGCAGCTCCAGTCAGGCCTTCAGGTGACTACATCCTTAAGCTGACATTTTGACCACAACCTCATGAGAGACTCTGAGACAGAGCCACCCAATCTAAGCTGTTCCTGGATTCCTTACCCACAGAAATTGAGTGTGATATTAAGTGTTTACTACATCAAGATGTTAAGTTCCGGGATAATTTGTTACACAGCAAGAGATGAATACTACGTCTGGGATACAGAAGGCGAAGGAAAAGAATAAGGCAAAGATGACTCCCAAACTTCTGGCTTGAGCCACTGGGTGGTGTGGTTTACTGACAAGGGAAGAGAGGAAGGGCAAGTCTGAAGGACAGAGATAGGAGAAGTAAGATAAAGAGTTCATTTTAGGACAGTGTTTTGGACTGACTTGTGTCCCCCCTCAAAATTTATCTGCTGAAGCCCTAACCCCCAATGTGATTATATTTGCAGATAGGGCCTTTAGGGGGGTAATTAAAGCTAAATGACATCATACAGGTGGGGCCCTATTCCAATAGGACTGGTGTGCTTATCGGAAGATGAAGGGATGCCAGAGATCTCCCTCTTTCTCTCTCTCCATGTGTGTACAGGGAAGGGGCCACGTGAGGACACAGCAAGAAGGTGGTAGTCTTCACCCCAAGGAGAGAGCTCTCACCAGACCAAGACCCTCCTGGCACCTTGATCTTGTACTTCAAGTTTCCAGAACTGTGAGGAAATACATTTCTGCTGCTTAAGCCACCCAGCCTGTGGTCTTCTGTTCTGGCAGCCCAAGTTGACTAAGATGGACAGGTTGAGTTTGCCGCAGCAGGCCGTTCCTGGTGCGGATATCTAGTGGTCAGTTGGAAATACAGCTGGAGCTCAGAAGGGAGATGCGGCTGGGGAGTCATTGGATCACTGGCATTTGGAGGCAGATGAGCTAGATCAGCCTGAGAGAAAAAGAACACAGGGGGACAGAGGACGGGAGCTAGGGCGGTGGGAGGGGGTGGGGGTAGCACCTACGATTGAGTGGTTCAATGAAGAAGACAGAGCGATGGCTTTGAAGGTAAAAGTTAACCACAGCAGAAGTGCAGGGAGGTTTGGAAGCCGGAGAAGTTGATCAACTGCTCAGGAAATTCGTGTAAGAAGAGGATCAAGACAGGGCCGTTAAGATTTCGAATTAGGGGTTCATTGCTGGCCTCTGTGAGCAGGATCATCTGGCTTCCGAAAAGCCAGCTTACAGTGGGTTGTGGTAGTCACTGTGACTCCACCCCCTCAGCCCTCCGGGTCTCCTTCCAGGGACAGATGTGTTGCTGGGCAGCTGGTGGTACTTTGTGCATGTGGTCTGCAGCAGCCAGCGCTTCAGAAACTGCCTCAGCTGCATAGAGTCCCCTTGCCCCAGGTCAGGCTTCTTTTCAGGGTGGCGCACATCTAATGACTGATCCCATGGCAGCATGAAGGTCTAGCCATGGCAGCCGAACGCAGGGCAACTGAGGGGCCATCTCCCTCTGGCGAGCCCTGTGCGGCCGCCGAGCAATCACGGGGCCTGCGTCCCAGCGCATCTCCCTCAGCCTAATCAGCCTTCCTCTCCCTGCCTTCCACAGATGCTAATCCCAAGGGAGCCCACTCATAAATCTATTGTGTTCTAACTCTGTCTCTGAATCTGCTTTCTTCAGGAAGAACCCACCCTGAGACATGGGCTGAAGGAAAGAACTAGAGGCCTCAAGGATAGACTACTCCTGCAAGGCCTCACAGAGCTGAACAAAGACGGGCCATAGCTGGAGGGCAAGGGTTTTGTCCACTAAGTCTCCTTCTGTAGCAGGCACACAGCAGGTGCTTTTGCCTTGACTGTAGAACTCCAGCAGGAAGACAGAGTTGGCAGTCGGATGACTAATTCTTCAGATTTTTCCTTTCACACATTCAAATGAACACATGAGGCCAGAAAATCTTAGATTGATTGGTATTGCCTCCTTCCTGCCTCCAGTACCCCCCCCACACACACACAGGCATGCACACACCCCTCTATTTCCTAGAAATAACGGATCCCCTTTTAGCACTTCCCAGGCCCTGGGTCAGACAGGAAAAGTGATTACACTGTGTGTCTGTTCCCCGTAGCCAAGAAGTGTGCCGGGAAAGGGCAAGAGGGAAGGAGACGGAGGAATGGCCAGAAGCACTTTCCAGTGCTGATAGTGCGAGCAGTCCTGTCAGCCAGGGTCAAGCCAACCACTACACTTCAGGCTGAACTATTTTAAACTTACTCCTCAGCTGACAGGAACTCAGTCAACTGGGAACAAACGCATGGCCGGGTTGAAATGTCTCGGGGAATCATGGGGCAGGTCCAGACGGAAACTATCCCATTCGCAGCAGTCCTCCAACATGACAGACCCCAAGCCTCCTCTCCGGAGAAAATGGGGCAGAAAAGAATGCTTAATGAGGTGCGTTGTGATCACTGAAGAGGGAGCTTCCCCGCCAAGGCCCCAACCTGCAACTCAAAGGGCTCCTTTTCTGCACAGTGCTCTGACTGGGAGCCAGTGGGGGACACGCAGGGAGCCAGGTGGGGACCCTGGGTGTCATGGATGACTCGGGCCCCAGAGCTGCAAAATGCAGACACTGGGGCATTTCAGGAGGTGCAGATGCTGACTGCGATCTGCCTGAGCACAAAGTTCAGGGCCCTGGAAAAACACAGAATTATAGGGATGCATGCAGGAAAGAAAACAGGAAGCATTTTACAGGACCCTTTGCAACAGCCTGGTGAAATCATCAATCGTTGGAAGCTTATTGAGTGAATGGTAACAAGGAAGGGACGGAGAGATGAAGGGCTGTAAGGGTAGGGTGCACTGAGTTTAAAACAATTCTCCAGAAATGTTATGGGGAAAAGGACATGCTTCAAACACTGTCCCAGCGTAAGATGCTCTCCAAAATGTCTCTGGGGGTGTTTTGTATTTGAGGTTAGGAGGGTGCTATCCTAGAAAATATGGATGTTCCATGGGCAGAAAAAGAGACAGGAACGAAGTCATAAAAGCTATAGGTTTTTTTTAAAGGAAGGCAACACCTATGGGAATCTAAATGGACTTGAATTTCTTATCAGTACAAATGGAACAATAATGCTCAACTCCCCAACAATTGCCTTTAAATTAAAAAGCTGCACAATGGGTTTTAAAAACTCCATCCCCCCCCTCTCCGGGAAAAGAAAAAAAAAAAAGAAAACAGGAAAAAAGAAAAGAAAAAAAAGTTCAAACCAAGGAAAGGCGAAAGAAATATACTCCAAGGATATTCTTACACTTCTGCTTCAAATTACCACCTCCTCCAAAATCTAGTGGTTTTTCACTGAATGGTAATGTTATTGTGTTCCATGGCCTGCTCAAATGAACGTGATGAGAGCAGATTCTAGCATGGGCCCTATGTCACCCCACAACCAAGATGTTCTTTCCCTTGACTTCTAGTAACCGACTGCTTGGTGATCTACCTCAATTCATGAAACTACAGATTATTCTGAGTCCACTATCCTCGAGTCTCCTCAGTCGTTTTCAAACTGTACATGGCATTGTCCAGTCTTCACCTGCGAATTCAGCACACTTTTATGGCGTGTGGCAGGAACCGTGTTAGGCCCTGGGGATACAGCAATGATGAAGCCTGAGTCTCTCTGCCTGCCGGCAGCCCAGAGTCCACACTGGGAGACCCTCAAGTAGACAGGCGACTAGAATATGGAGTAACAAGGGCTGTGGCCTGGGGTGCACAAATTGCACAAGAGGGGCCGAGGAGGGGGCTGGGGAGCCATGGAAGGCTTCCTCCAAGAAGTGAGGTCTGAGCTTCACCAAAACCCAGCCTTTGCCATCATCAGTCGTGAGCTCCGGGAGAGCAGGGACTGTCTGTCACCTCACCAGTTGTCCCCGGCGCCTAGAGGAGTGCCAGGCACATAGTAGGCACTCGACAAATGATACTCAGGATGTTAGTCTTTCCTCGAAAAGACTGTAAGGCAAAGCAGCTGCTTGAACATTTTCCCCTTTCCATTTTCTTTTTCTTTTTTTTTAAAGATTTTATTTATTTGACAGAGAGAGTGGGCGTGAGCACAAGCAGGGGGAGGGGCGGGGGCGTGGCGGGAGAGAGGGAGAAGCAGGCTCTCCACTGAGCTGGGAGCCCAACTCAGGGCTCCATCCCAGGACCCTGAGATCATGACCCAAGAGAGAGTCTCCCCATTAGAAGAAATGCCAAGTTATCAAGAAGCTCAGCTTATGTGTATACAACTGCTAGTATTTTAAGTTTGGGGGCAAATCGGCAGAAAATCTGTAATCCGATTTCAAACGGTGCAAATCTCATGAAGACTCTTTGCTTTGGTGTGAAGTTTAAACATAAGTAATGCTCGAGCAACCCTTGAAAGGCGTGGAGGCGCCCAGAGTGGAGAACAGGGGTTTCTAGGAATGGAGAGGAGAGGGAAGAAGGGAAGGCTGGCACATGTTGATTGGAACTGAGACTTTAAATAGACACTGCTTAGCATGACATCCAGCACTGTGAAAGAAAATGTAGAATTTAGAAAGAATCTAGTCAGAACCTCGACAATAGGTAAGTTAGGCAGGATGGCAAACTCTCAAGTAAGGTGGATAGGAGTCAAACTCAGCCGAGGGCGGTGTTTTGTTTGGTCACTAGAGCATTGTGTTTTAAAAAGGGAAGAAGAATTTGAATGTGCTTAGCCAGGACAAGCAGTCCGGTTTGACCTAGCTCCTACCACTCCTGATTGCCTTACGCTCACCCACCCTGCCCTCTAATGTTCCCTGCCTGACCCCTGGGAAGGCATTTGGGTTTAGGACCCCTGACCTAGGGACTTTTCGTTCCCATTCAACAGCTAGATGAGCAAATGCTTCAAATTGGCACTAGGGAACCCCTAACTGTAGGGGGAATTTTGTTTTTTAGATTTATTTATTTTAGAGGTGTGTGTGTGGGGGTGTGTGGATGGGGCAGAAGGAGAGGGAGAGAGAGTCTCAAGCAGTCTCCGTGCAGAGTGGACCTGGGGCTCCATCTCACCACCCTGAGATCATGACCTGAGCTGCAATCAAGAGTCCCACGCTTCCCAGACTGCGCCACCCAGGCTCCCCCAGGGGGAGTTTTAAAAGCGCCAGTAGGTTAGCAAATGCTAGTGAGGGAAACTGCAAGTGGGCCGGCTGCTTTCTGAAATGTCCCGCTGGGATGTTGCCCCAGGTCCCCACGGCTCTAACTCTTGGCTTTCTCATCTGGCAGCACTGTCCCTTACTGCTGCCCGAGTGCCAAAAGTGAAGGGGGCAAGGAGTCCCGGTCCCTCCCACGCCCACTCTGTGGTCACTTCAGGGACGAGAAAGCTTTTCGTCCGTGCTCATTTCCCACTGCCAGCCACTGGAGAGGCAGAGCAATACAAAAGCAGGAGAAAAGACAGTCGCGGCATTGCCTGGGGCACGGGGAGGAGGGCCAGAAGCAAGAGCCTGAGAGCCCCGAGCGGAACAGACAAAGGCCAAGAGGACTCGAGGCAAAGTAATTAGGCAAGAAGGCGCCAGCAGAGCCCTTGAGAGCCTCATTGTGATCCTGGATGCAAGGGAGCTCTGCTGAAAGGTTTCTCTGCCCCTCCCCGGTCACAGACTCAGAATATCCACACTGGACCGGGCCTAGAGCAACTGTCTGGCCTGACCTTCTTGCAATCCTGAGGAAGGGAAGGACGTCAAGAGAGACGTGACTTGCCCAAGGTCACACAGCTCGTGAGCGGCTGTCTGAACTGAATGGTGAACAAAGGGTTCCTGCAATTCCCCCAGCGCTTTGCACTTACAACCACGCAAGGGCTTGGCGGAGCTGCTTGGGCAAAGCATGTCGTCCTAGCTGTCTCTTCCAAAGTCAGTGTTGCCTAGGGTTGGGGCACGGGAGGGGGCATCCGTTCATTCATTCATTGGAGAGTAAGCACCGAGTACATGTCAGGCGCTGTACTTGACCCCAGAGACGCGCGAAGCAAGAAAACATGGTCTGTTCTACTGCTGGGCCCAGAGTCCATGTTTAGTCGCCAACTGTCTAGGGAGTGCTGCCCAACAGAAACAGAATTTGAGGCGCCATTGTGAACTATATGTGTAACTTCTATTTTCTGGTAGCCCCACTGAGGAACAGTAAAAAGGCACAGCTGAAAGTAATTTTAATAATATATTATATTTAACCCAGAATCATTTCCACATGTAAAATATGAAAATTATTAATGAGCTATTTAGCATTCATTTTCTGTACTAGGCCTTTAAAATCTGCTGTGCATTTTCCACCTAGAGCGTACCTCAGTCCGACTTGCCACACTTCAAGGGCTCAGTAGCCACACATGGCCGGTGACCACCGCACCGGACGACGCTGGCCTGGAGTGAAGGACGGCACTTCCTCCCAAACACCGAACTCTGCCAACTGCCAGCCTCCCCCGTCTGTACCTTCATCATCCGTGAGCCCTCAGCTGGGCCACATAAGGCTGGGAAGTGCGGTGGGGGCGGGGGGGAGGAAGGTTCCAGAACACAGTAGACCTCAGGCCTTCAGGGAGTTCATGATTTTGCCTATTCAGGACATGTCCTCAGCCGCTCAGCCAGGGCGCAAGTGCACATCCACAGCTGTCCATGGCTTTGTTGTTGATTTTAGAAGTTTCATGCCAATTAAGAGTGGAATAACAGGATCAGCGGTAGCTGTACTCTGTGGTCAACAAGTCTACTCTACACTCTAGACAAACACGAGAAAGCCCAGTTCAAGACTCTGCTTCAGGTGTTCACCTCAGTGTAAAAATCGCGCAGCAGAGGACAACCAAACCTTCGCTGCTGAAAAGCCCCGAGGAGCACACATTTGTCAGAAGTGACAATGGCATTCTTGATTCTGAGGGAAACCAGGAGAATGTGCTGGGCCCACTCCCGCTTTAGTCTTCTGGCCTGGCCCCAGAACCCGAGTCTCCCCTTTGGTTAAAGTGCCTTGGTCTCAGGCTTTTGTTTTCTCCAGAATCTCTACCTGCAGCTCCCCGCGCGCTGCCCGAGTCCCGCCTGGGAGCCCCTGGGAGCATATGGCTCCCACCACTCAAGAGTGAGTGTTGCTCTCCAAAAGGCTCTCAGGCTGGATGATGCGAAAAGTTAGTATCACGGTGGTCAGCGTTGCTTGCCACCTTCACCCCTGCCTGCCTGTTACTCTTTAAGAAACCATGGTTTGAGGACCCTAGAATATGAAGATTAAAGTCTAAGTGGGCCCAAATTTCATTCTGTTCCCAGAATCGCATACTGTTAGAGCAGGAAGGGACCTTAGAGATGATCTAGTTCGCCGTCTTCGCCTTTACATTGCGGGTGAAGACTCAGAAACTCAGAGAGGGGAAGAGACTTGCCTAAGAACTCACTGGAAGGTCCTAGAACCAAGGGCTTTCAGTGTCACATCCAGTGCTCTTTACAACATTGCCAGTTGCCTCGTGGTTTTGAAAAGGCCTAAGTGTTTCAAGGTATCATGGCCACGCAGCAGACATCGGGTCTGCGTTCAGTGGAAACTCTGACCCCAACTTCATACCCATCAAATCAAGATTTTAAAGGCCTCTTTTTCCAGTCCTGTGATACTCTTACTTTTCAGAAACTCTATGGGTGTAAAACCCTCTTGTTCTCTTTGTGTCTAACCTACAAGAAATAGTCGCTTATTCTCATCTCCTAGATCTCCATGGGAGCTCCATTCCAAAGAGCTTAGGCCCACCATTCCAGCCCCCACCTACCATTGTCACCTCCAAATCTGGAAATGGGGTTTGACAGTGACGAGTGTGCCCTCTGCTGACCGGATGTCTGCTCTGCACTCATGTCCGCACAATCCACACTTGGACTTTGGGAGCCTCAAGCCACCTGAGAGATAAACAGAAAAGACACATGAATGCGAGTCCCCTTACTCCTTCCAGAGAATCTATACTTTTTTTTTTTTTTGGCAAACCAATGTCCTTGACACTCTTCATCGGTTTTTATAATGGGAAAACTGTTATTCAAGAAATGTCCAGGTTCTGATTTTGTACAGAGTTAGCCAGAGAAGTGCATTTCTAGCATTTGCCACCCTCTCACCCTGTACAAAAAAGTTAAAATGTATAAACAGCGCTTTCCAATTGTGGACTATAACGCAGTACAATAACAAGCTTTTAAAATAGAACTTAAAAGGAGCCCCTTTCCTGGGAGCATGAAAAGTAATTAGAAATACATTTTGAGTCCTTCCTAGATCCCCAGGTCTCCTGGGGTGTGCTTTAGGATGTGTCACTTTTCTCACATGCCTCCTCCTGCCCTCCCCCCACCAGAGTTGCCTTGGGAGACCTGAGCCTCTCATTCTCTGGCCTTTTCAGCTGGAGGCCTCCCAGCGCCCTCCCAGTATTGCTTTCTTCTGGGGCCTCTCCTTTTCCACTTTCCCTCTCGCGCTTTCTCTCTTTCTTTCCCTCCCTCCTTCCTTCCTTCCCTCCTTCCTTTCTTTCCTGCCTGAGATAAGAGAGCCACCTCCAAGACAGCCCCACTAGGATGGACACTGGAATGTGTTTGCAGTCAAGTGTTGATACCACCGCAGAACAAACACCAACCCGTTGGGAAGTCTCCAGGAGTTCAATGTTACGAGTAAAGCATAGATCTAGTTGGGGGTGGGGGTGGGGTTGGAGTCTTGTGATTGCACATTCTCTTAAGCCACCTGGGGGTCAGCACATCCAGAGTTCTGCTTGGGGTTCTGACTCCACTGTGTAGTTGGATGGTCCATAAGGGTCAGGAGATGAGAGGACAGCAGAGCTGTCCCAGAGCTTTAGAGCAGGAAGGGGGGGCTGCACGGGATGCTTCAGGATAAGCTTCGGGTTTGGAGAGAAGAAACAAAAGAGGGACGGGAACAAAACCCGAGTCTTCATTCAATCCAAAAGATTGTCTGCAAAGACAGGAAAATGAGGGCCTTTCCCACTCACACCTTTGCTGCCAAACAGAGGCCGGTGGCCTTTCACTCATAGCCTAGCAGCCTGTGGTCCCTGTTTCTGAATCTAGTGAAGGAGACCCCAAAACCCGGTTAGAAAGGACAACTGTTAGAATTCCTGTTGACAGTAGTTTAAGGTATGGGCTCAGTTTTTTTTCCGGGGGGGGGGGCGGTGTTGAATCAAGACGTGGTAGGAAATGGCAGACAAACTCTCAAATACTATGGCGAACGCAGATTCTTTCCTATTTAATTAGAAGCTGAAAAAGATCACCAAGAGAAAGTTTGGTATGGTCGTTCTTGAGAAAAACTCCACCCCGGGGCTGAAGGAAAGAGCAGATAGGAGTGGGGACGAGGGGGCTCGGGGTGGGGGATGAGGTGAAGGGGAGAGGCTGGGGGGCCGCTGCTCTGTCTCTGGAGGGCTGGAACCTTATTTTAGCCACTGCCCAGAAGTGCTCCGAGGACAGTTGGAGAGGTAGCACCCAGCTCCGACGACGGGCCACTCCTAGATTTTGTTTCTGTTCCTTTGATCAGAGGTTTCCTGGATTTGGCGACAAGTGGAGGCCCGGGGGGGGGGGGGCGTGGACGAGTGAGCCCTGGGAGTGTGTGCCCGCAAACGTCCCAGGCTACTAAGAGACAGGGTTAGGCTCCTCAATTTGTGGAGATCGGCTTGAACTGGACCTGGCGAAGTTGTGCCAACCCGATTGGTTTTTAACAGATGTTCCCAGGGTGTCGCTGGGAACTTGGCGTCCACGTTCTTCACGCGACGCGTAAAGCGTGCCAGGCGCTGTACCAAGCGCTCAAGATCTGGGGTTACTGCGCTTAGGTTGGGCTTGGGTCAGGGTTTTTCAGGAGCATGCTTCCCTCTCTGCAGACCTACTTCCCTCACTTTCCACCTCATCCTCCGGGCCTGGAGGGCGCCTGCATGGCCCCAGACCTCAAGCCCAGCACCCTCTCCCCCGCCGTGTCTACCTGGAGCTCTGGGTCCTGGAACCCGGGCTGGTCCGCATAATGAGTGCGTTGTGCGGCTCTCTGTGTTGATTTAATACAAGTGCACCGTGAATGCGGAAAAATAAATAGAAGGACCGAACATATGACTCGCCGTAGTGAGAAGTCTTTTCGAATAAATAAAAAGAGGCTGAGTTTTCACTGTTGAATGTAAATTCCTTTGAAGTGGAACTAATCATTTCAAGGATAGTTCACGTTGTCCTAACAACGCGGGTGAATGGCAAGGGCCCTTCTTTTTGTTAAAGATATGTTTTCTTTCTTTCAGTCAAAACTGATGATGATACCCCTTTCACGCTCTGTCCTCCAGGATCGTAAATCTCCACTCCCAGCTACCCAAATCGCACTTTCAGATGCCAAGCCCCCGCGGGTGACCGCTTCTCAGGCGGGGCCGGCGCGCACCGAGCTTCCCGCCCCTACCCCGGGACCCCGGGCTCCCCGCGCCCTCGGGTCCCACCTCCCGGCCGTAGGGGGGCGCTGCAGCGCGGGGGGGGGTTGGAGAGCGGGCCGCCTGGGCCCGGGGTGCAGCTGCGTCCTGGGGCCCGCCGAGCCCGGGAGGGGAAAAGTCCTGTGGCGCGCAGGCTGCAACTTCAAACTAAGCGGGACGCCGCGGCTCCCACGTCTTCCAAGGCCCCTGTCAATCTTCCCCTGGCCCCAGGAATGTGAAAAATGTTCACAATGGCCGCATGCGTGCCCCTTGCCCGACATCATCAGCTGCTGGTGCCCACGTATTGGAGAGAAAAGGTCATCCCAAAACAATCCTGGGGGGGGCCAGGCGGCTCAAATCTGAACTTTTCTCTCCCAGCCCGCGCCTCCCTCCACAATCCCGAAGACCCTTGCGGCCCGCGGCGCCCCGGTCCTCCCAGCCCCGCGGCGCCGGAGCCCACCCCTTCCTCGACGCCCTGGGCCCTCGAGCGGCCACGGGGCCGAAGCGGGTGGTGGCGGGGGAGGGGGCTGGGATTCGCGTCCCGGGAGAGTGTGCTCTTGACCTTGGACGGGAGAAAGTCGCTCCTAGTTCACCAACGCCGAGGCCCGGGGGTGGGGGAGGAGCTCCAGAGGGCCAAACGGTCCCTCTTGGGTCCCAGAAATGCTGAGCCCAGGGCAGGAGCCCCGCCTAGCTGGGTTCCCCCGTTCCGGGGTGAGGCGGGCCAGCCGCCTTCCTTCTGCGCCCCCCCAAACGGGGGAAAGGGCCCCACCAAGGGCAAACGGAGAGGTGCTGGGGCCTGAGCAACGAATGCGGCCGACCGAGAGCCCCCGCAGGGCTGGGCCTGCGCCCGGCGGGCCGAGACAGAAGCCGGGCCGCGGCGCTTCTCCGGAAGTGCCCGGTTCCGCCCGCGGACAAGGGGGCCCTCCGGCGGCCCGGCCCAGGCGGGGCCCGCTCGCTCCTCGGGCGCTCCGGGCCGACCCGGGAGCGCCACCCAGCCGGAAATGTCGAGGGGGGAAGCGAAGGGCCCATTTCTTCGCCTGGTTTCGCGCCGGGCGTTGCCTCGTGGGCAGAGAACGTGTCCGCGGTGCGACCCCAGCGCTGACCGTTCGCCTCCGCCGGGGTTTTAAACCCCTCGCCTCCTCCGAGGGTGGGGACCTGCTGCGCGCGGCGGGCGGTCCGCTGGGCGCGGGGAGCGGGCGCGGCTGCCCCAGGGGGCGGAGGGGCCGGGAGGGCCACCCCTCGCCGCTGCCCCCGGGCTCGCTGGTGGCGGCCCAGCGCGCACCAACCCCGACCCCGCGGTGGCCCGCTGGCGCTCAGGGACCCAGATTAGCGGCTCCCGGACCGGGAGGGAGCCGGTCGGGGAAAGTTCACCGGCAGGGCAACTCCGAGGAACTTGGAGCCAGCCGGTAGCTCAGTTTGGGCTCTGATTATTCAAACGAGCTCTTCTTTCTTTAAAACAAAACGAAACAAAAATTCCACCCTCGAGCCGCGGATTGTGCGCCGCCAGCTCGGAGATGTGGGCCGGACCCTGCGGCCGGTTCTGCCCTGTCCCCCACGCTCCCCGCACTGAGTTACCCAGGATACTATTTGGAGGGCTCTGGCGGGGGGGGGGGACCGCAAACTGGGGAAGGTTTTGTGAGAACTTGCCTTCTCCTTCCCAAAGAGCCAGGCTCCGCGGGTGGCCCAGGGTAGCCGGGACTTTGTTGGCAGGTTGCTGCCAAGGGCCCTTCCAGCCTCAGTTTCTGCTTCTGTTTAGGGGGAGCGATAGGACCCTTTGCTCAGAGAGGGGCAGCTAATTGTGAAGCTCAGGGTCTGGCGTCTGGCAGGTGCTGAGAAAATCCGTATTCCCTTTCTGCCGCAAGCCCCAGCCCCTGAACTTGCCGAAGTATCTGGCCAGAAAGGTTGAAAAGAAAACCCCGCCTGAGCGCCGAAAGCGGCTTGGTCGTCCGGATTCTTGGTTGCTGTCTGTGAGGGGGCCTGGGCCCCTCACCCCGGAGCCCACGGCCCGCACGCGGGGCGGCGTGTACTAGCCACCGCGACTCTCTCCGGGGCTGCGGCCTGGGGGCCAGGGCGGAGGACAGAACCGCCAGGTGCCCCCTCCTGACCTCCCCCCCACCCCCCAGCCTGCTGGCCTCTGGCCTTCGCGCCGAGAAAGGGGTTTAGAGGCCGGCGTCGAGCACTACGGGGAGCAGGGAACAGAGCCTAGCCGCAGTACCCCAGGCAACCTCGGCAGCTCCGAGGACGCAGGCGGCCCGCGTCTGCCACTGAACTGCACTCATCCGGCCACCGGGGCCCGGTCGGGGCGCGGCCGCCTGCGCTTCGTTTGGCGGGACCGAGGGCTCGCGGAGGGCGGGCAGGCGGGCGGGAGGCGCGATCGCGGCTGCTCCTTCCCGCCACTGCGCCGCCGGCTGCGGAGGTAACATCTGTGCCGACCCCCCTCACCCCCCTCCACCCGCCACGCCACCTCTATTTTTTTTTTTTTTTTTTTTAGAAAGAAAGAAAACGAAAAACCAACCTTCCTTTCCCTCCACAATAGACACACCAGGGGGCCTTTCACTTGGCCAATCTCAGGAGTTTCATATGAACTTCATTAAATCAATTACTCGGTGAACACATCACAATTTATTTGCAATTAGTATCAAAATGTCTTACTTTTCCTAATAGGTCGGAGCAGATGTAGCTACAGAAGGGACAACGCGTTTTCGTGAAATCTATCTCTTGCAACATATTAAATCTTCTGGTCAGAAGAGAAGGAGAAATTCAAAGGCAGTTTAGAGGAGGAGAGAGAAAACACGCTGGAGACAAATGCGATTCGTGCAGGTGTTGGAGCAGCTTGTGTTATAATTGTGTCTAGCGAAAAGGTTGCCTTTATTATCCGTAATGATCGAACAAAAGTCACCATAATTAAACGTCTGGTTCTCTCTGATGACTGAGAGGTGCGTGTCTGAAAGGCGCCGGGCACAGGGAGGGACTGCAGAAATGGTTAACAAGACGCCCCGTTCTTTGAATAGTGGCTTTGTCTTTGGGGGGGGGGGGAGAGACAGAAAGAGAGAACAGTTATCTAATTTTCATTGCTCCAAACCAGAGATTTATTGATTGCGACAACAGTTTTATTGTACTCGGGGAAGGGGTTGCCGCAGGTTTATAGAAACTGATTTACTTTCGTTTGGAAGTAAAATCATATGCAACAGTCTCCCGTTGGAAGGTTGGACCTCAGCTCCTGTTAATACCATTAGTGACACAGGATCGAATTTCAAATGAAGCCTGGTGACAATTACAGACGGAAACAGATGCCCTTGGAAATTTAGGTCAAGTGTTCAAGATTCTGGTTTCATGGTCAAGGTTGTCTTGGGGGTAACCTTGAGGAGACGCTCATAAATCTGTCCTCCTCTCCGAACTGGGGATGCGCCTTCGGGGGGGGGGGGATGTGGGGAAGACGGGGGGCAGAAAATTTATTTAGAGGGTCCTTAGGTCACGGAAAACAGAAGAGATGCCGAAGGGCTGTAAAACGAGGCAAGCGAGCTGGGCTGGCTAGCATGAGCGTGTGTGGTGGAGGGCAGCAGCTACTCCTGGGGGAGCCGCGGGGAACCACAAGTGCGCGGGCGGGGCGTGCAAAGACCCCTGGACCCCCGCGTCCTACTTAGCAGTTCCCAGCAGGCAGACCTGGAGGCCGTCCCTTAGTCTCAGAGCCTTTTTTGTACCCATCCGCAAAATGGGAACCATGGGCCCGGCCTGCTTCTCCTGCAAGAGCAGCGGCAAGGATTAAGCGCGACAACGAATTTGAAAGCGTCTAGGGCTTTCAAACGTAAGGTATTATTCTGAACGTGCAGCCCCCTTCCTTTGCATTTCAATCACTTGCCCCACAGCCCAGTGAAAAAGACATCGTGTCTCTTCCCTTCTCCCCGCGGGAACCTTCCCGGCGAGCTGCCGGCTCGGCTCCCGCAGCACCAGCGCCTTCCTTCGGGGTATAAAAACACGTTGCCTTGCCCGGGCTTGCGAGCCCAACCGGCGTCTGTAAGCGTGGCAATCTTCGGGGTTTACGTCCCTCTGGTGAGTGTTTCCCACTTGACAACTCTTTTAAAGACATACAACCATATTTTATTTACTGCCTACTATAAATTATTTACTAGCAGGCTGAGGTAATTCCATTAAAGCCGCACGGTTTGTTTATACTAAATAGTTATCTGGGGACTCCTTGCTCGCCTTAGAGCTGCGAGGCTCCGGGGAGGTGGGGACGGTCCGCGCGGCCGAGAGATGCCCATGGAAAGGAGAGGGATCCAATGGAAACGAAAACGGCCCCATTTCTCTTGATGATTCATTAAAAATTAAATACAGTCTAATAATTGTCGTTTGTGTTTGGTGTGAGGTGTCATTAGCGCCCCCGCTGGCCCTCCCCCCACCCCCGGGTGGACTGGCTCACACTTGATGGCGAGATGACTTCTTCCAAGGCACCGACTCGACGGCGGTGGCATCAATCAGATTTGGGGGAGGATGGAGGATTTAGCCGGGGGTTGGGGGTGGGGGATGCAAGGGGCTATTCCTAGGATGCGGGCAGGGGGAGGGGAGGGAACTGGGGGGGGGGTGCCTCCTGGCCCGGGTTGCTGGCGAGAGAAAGGAAGCACGGCGAACTTTGCCTCTGGTCCCCCTCCCCCAACACGTGCATCCAGGCAGAAAAGGAGGAGTAGAAATAACCAGCCTGAGGGAAGGCACCAGGCTTTAAGATTGGCTGCGCGCGCGTGTGTGTGTACATGTGCGTACGCGCGCGCGCGAGTCCCTGTCTCTCTCTTTCTCTCTCCAAGATTTTAGCACTGGCCCAGAGTTACTTCTTTCTACCCTTCTGATTCTCTCTGTGTTGTGTGTATATAAAATTTTTTATTTCCATCTCTCAGTTTAGGGAAATACCAAACACCCCAGGAGATACATTGGCCTTTGGGGGAAGGTAAAGGGGTTGGACGAATTAACCATAAATGAAATTTTTCTCTGAAATCGCTGCCTTGAGTTATGTTGGCCTTGGAGAAGGGGGGGTTATCTATTTCTCCCGAAGGCTTTTTTTTTTTTTTAAAGGGGCTCTAGAGGAATGTAGTAATGCTGTGTTAGTTTCCCACCTGGTTTTGCAGATGGGGATTTCAGAATGGTTGGGTTATCACCATAACACAGGGAGAGATAAACAGGACACCTGGACAAAAAGTCAGTTGTTTGAAGCAGCTCGGAAGGGATCTACAATAAATAGAAAGGTCGACTATTTCATCAGAGTGTTTTTTCCCCTCTTTTTCTTTTAGCTGAAATAGACATGCGAGGTAGGGAAAAATCATATTGGTTTCAGTGCATGAAAGACCTACTGCTGTTCATTACAGAGCTGAAGGACTGGAATTGACTTAAACATTCAGGACACATCTTGCATTCCCAATAGTTAGGTTCACCAATCATTTAAAATTCAATGACATATTTTTAATATTCTTGGATTATATTTCTTGGTAATTTGGTTACCTTTATTAGCTTAAATCCTGTTTTATCAAGAAGGGGGAGAAAATTATAATATGTATAAACACCTTAAGTATGCAAGCATGCGTGAGGCGTTTTGTGATGATGGAGATGCAGGTTAACCCTGTGAACACCAAGTTGAATGTACACTATAGAACCACACATTTCGACAGCCACATATATACACTTTTTTTAAAAAATTGAGGTACAATTTACACCGCATAAAATCGACCATTTTAGAGTGAACAATTCAGTGGTATTTAGTACATTCCCAATGCTGTTAAACCGCCACCACTGTTTAGTTACAAAACATGTTCATCAAGGATAGTGATGATAGGAATGTACATAATATCACTGAACCGTACACTTTAAAATGGTTAAAATAGTATACATTTTTAAAGTTAACTTCTTCTCATTACTAAATTCAATCCTAGTCCAATCAGACAAAAACACCTACTATTTAAAAAACCCAAGTCCAAACCAAACCAAATGAAAAATAACCGTGATCATTCACCCAAAATAAAACACTCTACCCAGTAAATCATTACTCTCCATTCTCTCCAACTCCCAGCCCCTGGCAGGACTTTTTATTGGTGCTTATATCTCTTGAAACAAGTATTTTCCTCAGCAGCAAAATTTCTGTATGCCACTATTTCCTTAAAATCTATTCCATCACATTCTATTCCACACATCTAACTATAGATACAAAGAGGGGATAAACGACATAATCTGCTTATTTGTATTTGTTCTAGAAGCCAATAGAAGGTTTCCAGATTGGTATTTGCAACATGGGCCTTTTTAATGAGCGGGTGGATCCCTGGGCAACACTTACAAATACTTTGTTAGTCATTGTGGGAGGGACCTGAGTTTGAGGCAACAGTTAATCTTGCTGTCATCAATAGAAAGTGGATTAGAGTGGTATTTTCTCTTTTGAAATGTAATTCATAAAGTTTAACAAAGCCATAGTTATCGTCAACCTTTTGGAAAAAAGAGCACTAAGATGAGTTTTTGCAAGCCATTTGTTTCTGGGCATCAAAACTGTGCCCTGAATTCACAATTATGGAAAAACTTTGTGAACAGCTTAGAATTGTCAGAGTCCTATCTCCTTGCTCCTTGTGTGTGCTGACGCATTCATTTATTTCACACGGTTCACCACAAAGACCAAAGGAAATATGACCTGCAGCTCAAGAATTTTAATCAAAATCGAAGCTACCATTCACAGAACTAGACCTCCGGTGTCTCAGGCCCTCGGAGAAGCTACTTCTGTTAAGACGGTAGCGAGAGGTCAGAGTTGGCCCAGAGTCATGAGCTCAGAGTGGTTTTGTGTTTTCTTTTTTTAATTTTAATTTTTATTTAAATCCAATTTAATTAACATATGCTGTATTATTAATTTCAGAGGTAGAGTTCAGTGATTCATCAGTTGCCTATAACACCCAGTGCTCATTCCATCAGTGGCCTTCTTAATGCCCATCCCCCAGGAACCCCCTTCCCCCAGCCCCTCCCCTCCAGCAACCCTCAGTTTGTTCCCTAGAGTTAAGAGTCTCTTACGGTTTCAGACAGGTTTCTGAACCCTATCTGCCACCCTGGATTAACGTGAATTAGAGGAGCAAAGAATGTGTTGGTGGACAAAGTCACGGGAGGTCAGTTCCGTAGTGCAACAGTTTGCTTCATTCTACTTGGAGCATGATACGTCGCAGAGCAGTTAGCTGATTTTGACCCACATGGATAAACTACCAAAGGCATATTTTCTGTTTAATTTTTGAACTAGCCCATCATGAGGGGGAGATAAAGAGTGCCACCTAGAACTGTTCCATTTCCTCTGAGACATTTTTCCAAAGAAGCTTATTTCTTTTTTGCCTTGAACATTCTTTCAACAGCAGGGTTTTCCAACCTTATCACTACTGACATTTTGGACTGCACAATTCCTTGTTGTGGAAAGCTGTCCTGTACCTTCTGGGCTCTGCAGCAGCCTCCCTGGCCCCAACCCATTAGATGCTGGTAGCAGCCTGGGCCCCTAAGTCGTAACGATGAAAAATGTCTCCAGAACTTGCCAAACGTCCCCTTGGGGACAAAATCGTCCCTGGCTGAGAACCACTGTTCTAGCGTTATGTTTGATTTTCAAACAATTTGTTTTCTTTTTTGATTGAATTTTGTAATTTTGTAAAACATACAGTCTTGTTTTTTAATTCATAGTATTTGTTGCTTTAATACATGATGATTAGAGTTGAAGTGGAAAAATTTTTTTTGAAGTGTAGTTGTCACTAAAACACACCATCTTAGAGTCAGCAAGGAGCTTGGAGATTCACTATCCATCAAACGGGGAGGCTGGTAAGAGCATAGACTTGGGTGTAAATTGTATATACTAGTTCTGTGACCTTAGGGCAGTCACTTAACCTCCCTGAGCCTCGGTTTCCTTCTCTGTAAAATGACCCTCAAAAGATCCATGTGGGGTGCGAATAAGGTAATGCATGCTCAGGGCTTAGCACAGCGCCCGGCACACGGTAGGCAAGTAATACGCATGCGCTATAGTGAGTCACGGTGCGCCTACCGGGCGCTAAGCAGAGTGTGAATGTCTCCCCTTCACTGCAGGACTTCTGTTCCACAGCGGGGACACATGGGGCTGGTGAGGGCTCAGCCTTCCTTATTAACACAATGGGCTGTAAAACATGACAGTTCCCCTAAGAAGAGTCACCAGGCTGTAGCCATGACCTCAGGCCTTGTTTCTTCCCCACACTCCTGGGGTTCTCTCCCTTGGATTCGCCAGGCGTCTCTCACTCTCCCCGTTCCTAGTCCCCAAGGCCGGTCCAGTTTGGTACAAAAACCCCTTTCTTTCTTTGCCCTTTAGCACAGCTAAGAGAGTTGACATTTTCCAAGAGAACTTTCCTACTCACTAAAGGGATATAAAAAAGGAAACAATTATGGAATAAACAAGCAGCATAAACCTAGATTTCTAAAACAGAGGTTTCTGATCCCTTAATCTCAGTCAAGGTTGCAAAGAACCTTATAACTACGTTCTGCATTCTAATGCAGTCCCTAAGAAGACAGGTGCATTTGTTCATTCACTTATCAAATTTTAGTGCCGTGAAAGCAACAAAAGCAGGTACTGTGACAGAGTTGACTGGGTTGGGGTGGGAGAAGTCAGGGGTGTTTTCTCGTAAGATGGTATTTGTGCCGCAGTCTTAAGGAAGAAGAAGGTGCTGGCTTAGTGAAGACCTGGGATAAGAACATTCTAGATAGAAGGAACAGCAAGTGTAAGTGCCTCGAAGCAGGACTGATCTGGGAATAACAATAATAATAATAATAATGCTCACTATATTCCAGGCGCTATTTGAAGAACTTTTCGTCTGCAATCTCACTTAATCCTCTCAATTAAGTGAGTTAGTATCTATGAGCTAGATACTATTATTATTTCCATCCTACAGATGGGAGACATTGAGGTACAGAAACCTTGAGTGAGTTGCCCAAGGTCAGAGTTGCGAAGTGGTTGAGCCAGAATTCAAGTGCAGGCAATTCAGACCACAGAGTCCAGGGTCTTAACCACTGTCCTGTATCTCCTGGAGCATGGAGACAGCAAGGGTGAAGGTGGGGTGAGTGGAGGCTGGGGAGGCAGATGGGGGCCAACCCATGCAGGGTCTTTCTAGGTCGTGGGAAGGAAGGTGTCTTTATCCTAAGAGCAGTGGGGGAACCCCGGAAATGTTTTTTTTTGTTTTGTTTTGTTTTGTTTTGTTTTTTTAAAGATTTTATTTATTTGAGAGAGAGAATGAGAGGGGAGATGGTCAGAGGGAGAAGCAGACTCCCCGCGGAGCAGGGAGCCCGATGCGGGACTCGATCCCGGGACTCCAAGATCATGACCTGAGCCGAAGGCAGTCGCTTAACCAACTGAGCCACCCAGGCCCCCTCCCCCCCGGAAATGTTTTGAGCAGAGGAGTGGCATGACCTGGTTTACACTCTCACAGGATCACTCTGGCTTCTTGTTGAGCGTAGGAACAAAGGCTGGAGTCAGCACGACCAGCTAGAGGCTATTGTGGTCATCAACGTGCGAGATGAGGAAGACCTAGACCAGGATGCTGGTGATGGAGACATGGAGGCTTTTAGCACATCCGTTGACGGTAGAGCCAATGGGACCTCCCGGTGAACCAGTTGCAGGAGGGTAAGTGAAAAAAGAGAAACAAATTGAAGATGACTGATCAGTTTGGATTTGAGCAACTAGATGGATGGTGGTACTTAGCTTCTTTTCCGCTCTTGACCTGTGTGGGTTCTGGGTGCCATCTTGCCTTCCTGACCTCTAGGAACTATCAGCCACCACCTCTTCTTCTTTCCCAGGACAAATGTCTATGCTTTTTTCCCAGAATGCTCAGAATGCCCCAGGTTCTCCCCACTCAGCTGCGGTGTTCATTATGAGCCAACACCTTGTTCACTGGTTTGCATGGCCAACATCAGTGGTTTACACCCTTGAGACAGTTCTCTGTTCACCCCTAAAGCATTCTGGAATGACTCCTTCAGGTAATTCCATTTGCCATATATAGGCAGTATGACATAAAGATAAGCAAGTATAGCATAGAGGACAAGTTCACTGGCTCTGGAGTCAGACACATATTCAGATCCCTGCACCACCCTGATTATCTCTGTGACCTTAGGCAAGTTACCCAACGTCTCAAAGCTTCAATTTCTCATCTGTAAAATGGGCATAATGTCTTTTCCATTGTTAAAGGAAAGAAGGTATGGTAAGTGCTAATTATAAAGTGCCCAGCACATCATGCATGTTGAAATCAATCTTTGTTATTATTACTATCGTTTTTCACCCTACTAGTTTTAGTTCTGTCCTGGAAGCAATATAATAAATACTCTGGATGATGGGTATTAAAGAGGGCACATTCTGCATGGAGCACTGGGTGTTATACACAAACAATGAATCGTGGAACACTGCATCAGAAACTAATGATGTAATGTATGGTGATTAACATAACAATAAAAAATTTAAAAAAACAAAAAACAAAAATAAATACTCTGCCTCTTCCTTGAGGCAGCATTTAGTGTATGTGACAAATTTCCACCTTTCCGAATCTACCCTTCTGGAAAATGCCTAATTTTTTGATCGGTGCATGGGGTGAATACATTTCCACACCCTTCCAGAGCCTCAGCTGGTTCATAGGAATATTGCGAAGAACCAATGAGGTAATGTTAGTGAAAACGCTGAACTGAGGAAGAGCTAAATAAATACTCGTATTCCTCAAAACTGATATAGATGATACATCATGATAAGTCATCCTAATTTGCATATGAAAATTGGGGCACCAAAATTCAACTGAGACAAATCACGAAGTTCTAAATTTTGTTCTTACATTATTGAAAGAGAAACTGGCCATACACCGTGAGCAAAGACAACCACACTGCAGGAAACTAGCTCAAATGTTTGAGTAATTCCCAGGATATATATGATGGTGTTTCGAATGTTTATTACCTAGGCTAGAACTAAACCCTGACATGCAGAGGGCAAATGCCATACTTAATTCTAGATTTACAAATTCCACTCTCTTCTATAGCACAGGTAAAATAAAAGGAATACAGCATGCTTTTGTGCCAGGTTCTGTGCTAAATCACATATTTATCTTTAAAAAAATTATACTCAGTATATCCCACCAATGAAAAGACTACTATATGGTATGCCTATTAAGCAAAATTATTCATAGGTTTATAACCAAAAAATTCCATGTTTTAATTAAAAAGTACACCCATGCTTTATGTGAAAGAGAACTGTTTTAAGTATACTTGTCTCAGGGTGATTTAAAATTGTGAACTAAAATCAGTCTGGCAGTCTTGGGCGCCTGGGTGGCTCAGTCGGTAAGCGTCTGCCTTCGGCTCAGGTCATGATCCCGGGGTCCTGGGATCAAGCTCCGCATCGGGCTTCCTGCTCCACGGGGAGCCTGCTTCTCCCTCTCCTGCTCCCCCTGCTTGTGTTCTCTCTCTCGCTGTGTCTTTCTCTGTCAAATAAATAAAATCTTAAAAAAAATAAAATAAAAATAGAATCTGTCTGGCAGTCTCTCATCATGGCCCTAAAATCTTAGAAATGTTTGAGGTTGGACATCCTCATGAGAGTTAATGAAATCCTCTTTCTGCTTTCCACAAAAAACCTTCAACACTCTTTGTATTATTGAAGTGGCTCCAAAAGCAAGTTCTTTTTGGCTACTTAATAGTTCTAGAAAAGAAATTTGGCAAAGTACTAACAACTGATGAATTTAGGTGACGTTTCTATTCTTTACAATTTTTTCGTCGTTTTAAAACTTTCAAAAGGAAAAGTCAGGGAAGCACAGAAAAATACAAGTTTTAACGAGCCACAGAAATTTCAGTGCCTATTAAAGTAATTAAAACATTAACGATACACAAATAAACTGTAACTGCCTTGGCAAAATCGAGATTACATTTACTTTGAGATG
Source organism: Phoca vitulina (assembly GCF_004348235.1). Lineage (NCBI taxonomy): Eukaryota > Metazoa > Chordata > Mammalia > Carnivora > Phocidae > Phoca > Phoca vitulina. Next base: position 9,517,994 of record NW_022589742.1, read on the forward strand.
TATGGATTCACAATTAACCTACCATTAATATGTGGAAAAACACATTTTTAAATTTTATTAAGCTACATTTTTTACTCATTTTAAAAGGACTTCTGCAGTTACGCCTTCCACAGATACTTATCGAGCGCCGCCCCTGGTGGCTAGGAATTGTCCAGATGCTATGCGAGATAGGAAGATCTGTAAGACACGGCCTGTGCCTGCCAGGAATTTACAAGCCAGAAGTATCATATTCTTCAAAAAGCTTTGACAGTGTAAACAGAAACTATAAGCTTATAAAAGAAAGCAAGCAAATCTACTCCAGAAGTGCACTGTGTGATATTACAGCCCCGGTCGCTGCAGGTTGACTACTTTCTCTAAAGCAGAGAGGGTTCCTATCACCGCCTCTTCGCCCTCTTTGTCCTTCTCTTTTCCTGCTTCCTCCTCCTCCTCCCTCTTCCTCCCCCTTTTTCTCATTGTTCGAACCATCACGTTTTCATTCATAGCTTCAGAGCGCTTGCAAACCCTTCTTAATCCTGAAGTTACTTAATTGTTTTTATGCTTTTCAATGGAAGAAAAAGGACGGAAGCACCAACTATAATTGAGCTGGGAATGTTAGAAACATTGTTAAGTAAAACAAAAACAGCGTTCGCTTCACACCATCAATGCTTTCTCCATTACACAGTGGTTTTATCATGTTAGGTAAATTGATCCAATAAGACATTCAGACATCTTTAAAAATCCCATAGTAGAGAACTTCCTGTGTGAAAAGAATGCTTCCTTTATGGTCCCCATCCCTTGCTCCCCTGTGGCCCGGCCTTAATTCTGTTTTAGGAGGATACTGCATTTTAAGATCCTCAGAAATACGGGTTGAGAGGTGTGACTTTTGCATGTTAACAACAATTGTCATAGAATATTATTTCTTCCTCAGGCCTGCCTCTTTAACTGCTCTGGGGCCTTTTCCCTTGCAAAGGAAACAAGGTAATCTAATACCTTCTGGTGTTTGCATTTACCTAGAGAATGATGCTCATTCCCTGTCAGCAAAACATGGGGGTCCATGAACAACGGCAACAAGAGGGGTTAGGCTGATTACAAGATTCAAAGCTGAGGGATTTTTTTAAAAAAGACTTTATTTTTTTAAGCAATCTCTCCACCCAACACGGGGCTCAAACTCACAATCCCAATAAAGACTCACAATAAAGAGTCACATGCTCCACCAACTGAGCCAGCTAGGCGCCCCAAAGCTGAAGGATGTTTTTAAGGGAGGAAGGGAGAGCATAGCGGTGAGAAGTAAAGAGGATGCCTACCCACCTCCTTACAAGTCCTTATAAACCCTGGAGGTCTTTCCATGCTGACAAGTATAGATCTACTTTATTCTATTAATCTGCTACATACTATTTCGTAATGTGGATGGGTCATAATTTATTTAGCCTTTCCCACAGCTAATGGATATTTCGGTTATTTCTAAATATATGTATTTTTAAGTAGGCTCCATGTCCAGCAAGGAACCCAACGCAGGGCCTGAACTTGTGACCCTGAGACCAGGACCTGAGCTGAGATCAAGAGTCAGACACTTAACTGACTGAGCCACCCCTAAATTTTTATATATTTATTTATTTATATTTATTTTATTTTTTAGGTTATTTCTTTTTCTAAAGATTTATTTATTTGAGAGAGAGAGAGAGAGAGATCATGGGGGGGAGGGGCAGAGGGACAGAAGCAGACTCCCCACTGAGCGCAGAGTCCAACGCAGGGCTATCCCAGGACCCTGAGATCATGACCTGACCTGAAACCAAGAGTCACACACTCAACCGACTGAGCCACCCAGGCATCCCTGTATTATTTGATTTTTAAAAAATTTATTGACACTTTGTTTTATGGCATAAAATGTGGTGCATGTTGATAAATGTCTCATGTGTACATGAAAAGAATGTGTATTCTGATGTCGTTGGGCAGAGTATAATATAAATGTCAATTAGGTCAAGGTAGTTGATAGTGTCTTTCCAAATTATTGTGTCCTTGTTGATTTTCTGTCTACTTGTTATATCAATTATTGAGAGAGAGAGTTATTGACATTTTTAACCAGAATTGTGGATTTATTTCTCCTTGCAGTTCTATCCTTCTCCAACTTTCTCTGCCATGTTCTTTCTCAGAATTATCTTGACCATCTTGACCTACATAGGGATTTTAGATTAGCTTGTTGAGTTCGATGAAAAACCCATGATTGGGATTCATTTAAATTACAAATTACTTAGAATAAAAATTCTTATCTTTATGATACTGTGTCTTCTTATCCATGAATACAGTATGTTGTTCCATTTATTTAGGTCTTGAATTTGCTTTCCTATAACTTTTATTTTTTTTTTTTTTCAGTAAAGGTGGTGCAAAGGAAGTCAACTGATCAAATATATATTGACTTCCCATTTTGCATCAGGCACTGTATTAGGATCTGCTGACAAGTAACCAAAAGTAGACATGGCCCCTGTCTTCTTGGAGCATTATATTTGGGGGTACAGTGAACAAGCACCCAATAAAGAAGTAACAAATAAATAGAATATTTTCAAAGGATGACACATCCTCTAAAGGAAGCAAAACAGGGTAATGGAATGGAATGGTGAAGGAAGGTTTCATCAGATTAAATAGTCGTTCCAGCCTACAGTCAGTTGAGCGTCCGACTCGATACTGGCTCAGGTCATGATCTCAGGGTCAAGAGATCGAGCCCCGTGTTGGGCTCTGCGCTTAGCGCAGATTCTGCTTGTCCCTCTCCCTCTGCTCCTCCCCCCGCCTGTTCTCTCGCTCTCCCTCTCTCAAATAAATAAATAAATAAATCCTTAAAAAAAATTAGAGAAAAGAGTCATTCAAGCTTCTCTGAGGAGGTAACATTTGGGAAGAGCCTCAAATGACAAGCAGAGGCTGACCACAAGAAATCCTAGGGAAAGAAAAGTAACATGCAGAGAGTATACCAAGTGCAAAGGGCTTGTTGAAGAAATAGAGTAATGTCAATACCCCTGATAATAAGAGCTGATGATTGTTGACCATGTCATTTGTATTGTACCAGGCACCTATTTTAAGCACCTTGCTTTTATTATATTATTATGACTATACACAGTAACTCTATGAGACAGATAGTTATTAGACCCATTTGGAAGATGAGGAAACTGAGAGAAAAATCAAACAAGTTGCTTAGATTCATAGGGCTGGTAAGTGCCAGAGTAAGACTGCGAACCCAGGGAGCCTGGCTTTCAAGCCCATCTTCTTAACCACCATGGATTACTAAGCTTTCCCTTAAGTACAAACCAGTGTGGCTGAATTGTATGGGGTAATTTGTATGAATTGTGTGGTAGGACTTGACATTAGAGAGGGAGCATTTTATTTATTTATTTATTTATTTATATATTTTTTAAAGATTTTATTTATTTATTCATGAGAGACAGAGAGAGAGAGGCAGAGGGAGAAGCAGGCTCCCAAGGAGCAGGGAGCCCGATGTGGGACTCGATCCCAGGACCCTGGGACCATGACCTGAGCCGAAGGCAGATGCTTAACCATCTGAGCCACCCAGGTGCCCGAGAGGGAGCATTTTAATAAGACCCTCCCAAGTGATGCAGAGTCTTCAGAGATTACGCACAAAAAAGAATACAGACTTGGCATAATTCAGAAAGGTCACTAAACAAACATATTACGGTAGCAACAAGGAACAACAACAAACTCTGGGAAGGGAGAGAATCTGATTTGCAGAATTGTCACATTATATTGTTTAAAATGCCCAGTTTGGGGATGCCTGGGTGGCTCAGTCGGTTAAGCAGCTGCCTTTGGCTCAGGTCATGATCCCAGGGTCCTGGGATCGAGTCCCGCATCGGGATCCTTGCTCAGCAGGGAGCCTGCTTCTCCCTCTGCCGGCCACTCCCCCTGCTTGTGCTCTCTCTCTCTCTCTGACAGATAAATGGATTAAAATCTTTAAAAATAAAAAAAAATAAAATGCCCAGTTTACAGCAAAAAAAAAAAAAAAAAAAGAAGCATGAAAAAAAAAAGAAAAAACCCACCCCCAAGAAATTATGGTCCATACAAAGGGAAAAAGTAATAATAGAAACATGTCTTTGAGGAAGTTCAGATGTAGGATTTGCTAGATGGTGAACTAAAATCAACTATTTTAAATATATTTAAGAACTAAAGGAAACCATGTCTAAAGAACTAAAGGAAAGTATGAGAAAGAAGTCTCGCTAAATATCATAAATTATTATTTTTTTTAGAGAGGGAGAGAGAGAGATGGGGAAGGGGCAGAGGCAGAGGAAGAGAGAGAATCTTAAGCAGACTCCCCACTGAGCTCAGAGCCTGACGCTGGGCTTCATCTCATGACCCTGAGATCATGACCTGAGCCGAAATCAAGAGTTGGACAGTTAACTGAGCCACCCAGGCGCCCCTCTTATTTTTTTAAAAAGAAGAACCAAATGAAAATTCTAGAGATGAAAAGCAGAACAACTGAAATGAAAAATTCGCTAGAGCAGCTCATCAGCAAATGTGCTTAGGTAGAAGAATGAGGGAACTTAAGACGATCTAGTCTGAGGAATGGAAAGAATAGAAAGAAGAAAGAATGAAGAAAAATGAACAGAGCTACAAAGAATGCTTTAAACTCAACAATAAGAAACCAAACAATCCAATTTAAAAATGGGTAACAGATCTGAATAGACACCTCACTAAAGCTCTACAGATGGCAAATAAGTCGTCTGAAAAGATGCTCAGCATTAGAGAATTAGAGGGAGGGATGGGGGACTGGGCAAAGTGGGTGAAGGGGAGGGAGAAATACAGGCTTCCAGGTATAGAATGACCAAGTCACGGGGATGAGAGGCGCAGCATAGGGAACGTCGTGAATGGCATTATAACAGCGCTATATGGGGACAGAGGGCAGCCACACTTGCGGGGATCACAGCATAACATATAGACTTGTTGAAACACTATGTTGTACACCTGAAACTAGTGTAACATTGTGTGTCAACTAGACTCAAATACAACAAATTAGATAATTAGGTCATTAGGGAATAGCAAGTTAAAACAACAATGAGATACCATTATATACCTATTAGAGTGGCCAGAATCCAGAACGGGACAACACTAAATGCTGACGAGGATGTGGAGTGAGGGGAACATTTCATTGCTGGTGGGAATGTAAAATGTTACAGCCATTTTGGAAGAGAGTTTGTCATTTCTCACAAAACTAAACATTCTTTTACCACATGATACAGCAATTGCGTTCCTCGGTATTTACCCAAAGGAGTTGAAAACCTATGTCTACACAAGAATCTGCACATGGATGTTGAGAGCAGCTTTATTCATCAATGCCAGACTTGGAAGCAACCAAGATGTCTTTCAGTAAGTGAATAATTAAATAAACTGCGGTACTTCCAGACAATGGAATATTATTCTGTGCCAGAAGGAAATGAGCTATCAAGCCATGGAAAGACATGGAGGAACCTTAAATGCATGTTACTAAGTGAAAGAAGCCAATCTGAAAAGGCTATATCCTGCATGATTTCGGCTCCATGACATCCTGAAAAAGACAAAACTATGGAGACAGTAAAAAAAAAAAAAAAATCAGTGGTTGCCAGGGGTGAGCAGGGAGGGAGTAAGGGATAAATGGGCAAAGCACAGAGGATTTTTTAGACCTGTGAAAATACCCTATATGATACTATAAGATGGATACATATCATTATACATTTGTCCAAACCCATAGAATATACAAGAGTGAACCCTAACATAAACTATGGACTTTGGATGATAATGATGTGTCAATCTAAGTTCATCATTTAAACCACTTTATTTTTTTTTAATTTTACTTATTTATTTGTCACAGAGAGAGAGAGAGAGAGAGAGCACAAGCAGGGGGAGTGGCAGGCAGAGGGAGAAGCAGGCTCCCCGCTGAGCAGGGAGCCCGATGCGGGACTCGATCCCAGGACCCTGGGCTCATGACCTGAGCTGAAGGCAGACACTTAACTGACTGAGCAACCCAGGTGTCCCTTAAAACCACTTTAAAAATAAAGTCCATTTAAAAAAATAAAATTGTCTCATGTATTTTGGATCTCTCGTTAAGTGCATATATTTATAAGTGTTATATTTTCTTCAGTTATTGGCACTTTTATCATTATAAAATGTATATAAGAAACAATTATTTCTAGAAATGATTATTGTCTTAAAGTTCATTTTGTCTCATATCAGTATGGCCACTCCAGCTCTCTTTTGGTTACTGTGTTAATGTATATCTTTTTCTATCCTTTCACTTTCAAACTACTTGTGTCTTTGAATCTAAAGTGTGTCTTTTGTAAACAGCATTTAATTGTATCATGTATTTTGCATGAATTTTGCAAACCTGTCTTTTAATTGCAGTGTTTAATTGATTTACATTTAGTGTAATTAGTGATAAGGTGGGATATACATGTCACTTTGCTATTTGTTTTCTATATGTTTTATTTTATTTTGTTCACTTATTCACCCATTAGCACTTTCTTTTATGTAAATTGATATTTTCGCATCTACTATTTTAATACTTGTGCCATTTACTTTATGGTATTTTATGAGTTACTTTCTTAGAAGTTGCCCTGGGAATTGCAATGAACACCTTACCGTAACAATCTAGTTCACATTAGCATCAACGAAATTTCAATAGTATATAAAAACATTGATCCCAGGGGCGCCTGGGTGGCTCAGTCAGGTAAGCACCTAACTTGTGATTTCGGCTCAGGTCATGATCTCGGGGTCATGAGATCGAGCCCCACATCGAGCTCTGTGCTGGGCATGGGGCCTGCTTAAGATCTCTCTCTCTCTCCCTCTTCGTCTGCCCCTCCCACCCCACTCTCTCTCTCAAATAAATAAATGAATCTTAAAAAAAAAAAATTGATCCTGTATATCACCTTTCCTTCCCTTCTCCTTTATTCTGTCACTGTCATACAAATCACAACTTTGTCCATTTTATATCCATCGGTTTACATTTGTAATTATTACTCTATGTAGTTGTCTTTTAATTCAGATAGGAGAAAAAAGTGTTATAAACAAAAAACACAATTCAACAACAATATTTGGAAACTTCAGTACCCACATCCGATAATAGATAGAACAACTTGAGAGAAGACCAACAAGGAAACGGAAGACCTAAGCGACAACATAGGAAAACTAGAACTGATATGTATCTATAGGTGACTCCATGCGACAACAGCAGAACACACATCCTTTTCAAGTGCACATGGAAGATTTCATAGGATAGACCACAGTTTAGGCCATAAAACAATAAATTTAAAAGGGTTTAAGTCATAAAATGTACTCTGACCACAAAGAAATAAAATTAAAAACCAAATGTATGGTGATTAACATAATATAATAAAATAAGATTAAAAATTAAAAACCAATAACAAATATGTGGAAATTCAAGAACATACTTCTAAATAGCCAATGAGTCAGAGAAGAAATTGCAAAGGGGATTAAAAATACTTTTGGATGAATGAAAATGAAACACAACATACCAAAAATTTTTTTTAAAGATTTTATTTATTTATTTGACAGAGAGACACAGCGAGAGAGGGAACACAAGCAGGGGGAGTGGGAGAGGGAGAAGCAGGCTTCCCGCTGAGCAGGGAGCCCAATCCCAGGGTCCTGGGATCACAACCCGAGCCAAAGGCAGACTCTTAACGACTGAGCCACCCAGGTGCCCCACAACATACCAAAATTTATGGGATGCAGCAATAGCAGTGCCAAGAGGGAAATTTATAGCTGTAACACATGTATTAAAGATCTCAAACCAATAGCCTAAACCTCCACCTTCATAAACTATAAAAAAAAATGAGCAAACTAAACTGAAAGCAAGCAGAAAGGCAATAATAAAGATTAAATGAAATAGAGAACAGAAAAACAATCCAAGAAAGCAACAAAACTTTGAAAAGATCACCAAAGTTGACAAATATTTAGCTGTACTGACAGTGAAAAAAAACATAGAAGACTCAAATTCCGAAAATCAGGACTGAAAGAAGGTACACTACTACTGACTTTACCAAACCAAAAAGATTATAACGGGATTGACTATAAGGGGATACTATGAATAGTTGTAGGCCAGCACATTAGATAACTTACCATATGATGCAGCAATTTCCCTCCTTGTCATATGCCCAAAAGAACTGAAACAGAAAAGGAAACAACCCTAAAGTCCATCTAACTGATGAATGGATAAACAAAATGTAGTCTGGCCACACAATGGAATATTATGCAGCCATAAAAAGGAACGAAGTACTGCTCCATGCTACAGTATGAACGTACCTTGGAAACATTATGCTAAGTAAAAGGAACCAGATACAAAAGGCAACATATTGTATGATTTTACTGATACGAACTCTCTAGAAAAGGCAAATCCATAGAGTGAGAAAGGAGATTAGTAGTTTCAAGGGGCTAGAAGTAGGAGGCCATGGAGAGTGTCTACTGAAGGTATGGTCTTTCTTTTGGGTATGATGAAAATGTTCTAGAATTAGATAGTGGTGATAGCTGCACAACTCTGTGAATATACAGTGGTCTCCTCTGTTTGGGTTTTTTTGTTTGTTTGTGTGTTTTAAAAATTTTAATTCCAATGTAATTAACATACAATGTTATATGAGTTTCAGGTGTACAATACAGTGACTCAAGACTTCCATATATTTCTCAGTGCTCATCATGATAAGTGTACTCTTCATCCCCTTCACCTATTTCCCCCATCCCCCCCCCACCTCCCCTCTGGTAACCACCAGTTCGTTCTTTCTAGTTCAGAGTCCGTTTTTTGGTTTGTCTCTCTGTTTTCCCCTTTGTTCGTTTGTTTTGTTTCTTAAATTCCATGTATGAGTGAAACCATATGGTGTTTGTCTTTCTCTGGCTGACTGGTAGCAGGTCCCCTCCCATCCAGTTTCACTTTCCATGGTTTCAGTTACTTGCAGCCAGCCGCCATCCAGAAGCAGATGATCCTCCTTTTGACACATCATGGGAAGGTCAAGAGTAGCCTAATGCTAATCACATGCCTATGTCGTCCACCTCGCTTCGTCTCGTCACACAGGCATTTTATCATCTCACATCATCACAAGAAGAAGAAGGGTGAGTGCAGGACAAGAAGATATTTTGAGAGAGACCACATTCACAGAACTTTATTATTGTAGATTGCCACACTCGTTCTATTTTATTTGTAGTTATTTCTGTTCATCTCTCACTGTGCCTAATTTATAAATTAAGCTTTATCATGATTTTGTACAGGAAAAAAACATAGTCTATGTAGGGTTCAGTACTATCTGTGGTTTCAGGCATCCACGGGGGGTCTTGGAATGGATCCCCCTTGGATAAGGGAGGACTACTGTTCTAAAAACCACCGAACTGTACACTTTGAAAGGGTGGATTTTATGGTATGTGGGTTATATCCCCCCCAAAATTTTTAAATAAAAATGTATAAAGCCAGCCTGCCCGTATTTGGATCTCAGCTGTTGACACCATCATTCACCTTAGCCAGGTTATGAATTAGTAACCACGGTAGACTCAATAATCGGCCCCAATTCTTCGTGACATCAATAGTGGTATTATACTTGTCATTGCATTCTGGTGAGCAGACTATACTTTTCTACTTTTTGACTTTGGGCTTGGCCATGTGACTTGCTTTATCCAATAAGATATTAGAGGAAAGAAGCCAGCAGAAGAGTTTGAAATATGCTTGGGCAGTTGAACTTGCCTTATTGCACTTCTGCCCTTGCCTGAGAACTTGCCACCTGCTAGCTGATGGTCTTCCACTCTGGGCGCTAGAATGAGACACGTGGAGCGGGACCACCCCCTTGACCTGCCAACTTGAAAGCAAGAAATAAATATTTACTACTAAACACCATTGAGATGTGTCACGTGTTTGTTACACTGCCAAAGGTGACAAACGCATCAGCAAGTCACCCAAGGATTCTGGTGGCTTATGATCACGATGGTTTAATTCACAGTCGTGTTATGGGTACTGTGTGGGTCAGCCTCAGTTCTGCTCCATCTGTCTTCGTTCTCAGACCTGAGATGAAGGAGCAGCCCGTCTCTCAAACACTGTTGGTTGCGTGGATGAAGGAGAAAAGAACATGGTGAATTCTTAGCTGACTTTAAGGTGTTTGTTTGGAACACGGTACTTCTTCTGTTTATGTGTCCCGGCACAGAGCAAGTTCTATGGGCCAAGCCGGGTGTCAATGGAGAGGGCGAGAGGTTCCACAAGTAACAAAGCCAAGGCTGACGTCAACAGGGAGGAGCCCTTGATAGTTTAAACACCACTACAATCCACTACGGTGAACTCGAGCATGTTATTTGACCTCTTTGCACCTTGGTTCTCTCATCTCTAAAATGGGAGTAATAATAGAACCTGCCTCATCGGGTTGTTCTGAGGATTACAAGATTTATTCTAGTAGAGCACTTAAAAGAGTGCCTGGCACGCCGTAAATGCTAGGGAAGATGTTAAATAAAAGTAAATAAAAGGTTTGCTCAAATGATTCTTTCCTCTTGCCAGAATGAGCATCAGACCTTCAGCTCTCCGTTATCTCCACACCCAGAAAGAAAGGTTCTTTACTTATAGGCATTCAAAAACAAGACCTTTCTGTTTTTGGAAGCCCGTGATTGTAAAATTAAGCCCCAAAGAGTTGTGTCATTGCTTAAACTCCTAGAAAGATGCTCCTATCATGGGCTCGCAGTCAGATGAGCTCTTTGTGGAAAAGGGGCAAGAGTTTCTGTATGGTAGGAATAGGACAGCAGGTGGTGGTAGCAGGAAACAGAAGAAAAGCCTCACCGCTGAGCAAGGATGGCAGCCAAAAGGTCCAAAAAGCTGTTCACAGCGGTGACTGGAAAGAGCATCACAGGCACCCAGGTGTAGAAGCTGCTGAGTTGCCACCGCCCTTGGAATAAAAGAATTCCTATTCACATTATGCGTTTCCCTTTTTTCCTGCTATACTCTGAGTGCTCGGTTGTGTATTTTGATTGAAATACTCTGCTCACTCAGCATGTCTGTTAATCCCCTCCAGGAACACTGAACACACACCTGGGATTTGCTAAAAGCATTGAAAGTTGTTTTTTTCCCCCCCTTCAGTCTCGTTGCTTCCTGAGTTAAAAAAAAAAAAAATCCATCATTGATCTATACCTGAAAATAAATCGGTAGAAAATGGTAACTGCAGACAAATGCAGCCTGTTCAGTACCTCTTCCAATTCCTACGAAAATAACAACTACTTGTGTGAAAATTGGGAAAGGAAAGATCTGAACTTTTTTTCTTATAGACCCTGCCCTGCACACAAAAAGAGTTTACTAAATGCCTATGATATTACACTTTCCATTAAGTACTTTATATATCTTTTCTTTGTATGTCTTGGGATCTTTAAGGTGCCTCCCAGTCCTGCACATTCTATACTGGGTAGAAATATAATTTAAACCTCACTGTAGGAGTGGGGGGAGCATCTCTAAGTCCCTCTGTTTCTGATCATTTATGCTCTCCAGTCTTCAGTTAGAAAGAGGAGATCCATTGCCATTAGAATGAGTTGATTCACCTTCCAGGTTAGCCGGAAAGGCTCAGTCTATTCCCCAATGTCTGTAGATCAGATTCATGTCACAGACTCTACCGACCTCTCCAGCCTGGAGGGCTGACAGTAAGGTAACAGTAACTGTCTTAGCTGAGATTCACTGAGCGTTTTTACCATGTACCAAGGGCATGCACTGTTTCACCTCATTTTCCCAGGGAGTTAGGACTTACCCTCTCCTTTTCACAAATGAAGAAATGAAGTCCCCGCAGCTAATATAAATTGCTCATAGGTAGCATATGCTGGTGATTGAGGACATGGATTCTGGAATGAGACAGCTTGGGTCGAATTCTGACTTTGCTACTTACTGTTTTAACGTGTCTAGTTTATTTGCCCTTCCTATGCCTCAGTTTTCTCATCTTTGAAAAGAAGAGGGTATCGATAGTGCTTACCACTTAAGATAGTTGTGAGGATTAAATGAGTGAATTAAAAGAGTTACTTGTGAATTGTGCATGATACACAGTAAGCATCATAAAAATGTTTGCTAATTCAACATCCATTCATGATAAAAAAAAAACAAACTCTCAGCAAAGCAGGAGTGGAGGGGGACTCCCTCAACCTGATATAGAACAGCTACAAAAAACCTACAGCTAACATATTTAATAGCGAAAGACTGAATGCTTTCCCTCTAAGTGGGAAAAAGGCAAGGATGTCTGTTCTTTTTTTTTTTTTTTTTTTTAAAGA
>NW_022589742.1:9530318-9534137 GCF_004348235.1 Phoca vitulina
TTCTTTTTTTTTTTTTTTTTTAAAGATTTTATTTATTTATTTGAGAGAGAGAGAATTAGAGACAGAGAGCATGAGAGGGAGGAGGGTCAGAGGGAGAAGCAGACTCCCCGCCGAGCAGGGAGCCCGATGCGGGACTCGATCCCAGGACTCCAGGATCATGACCCGAGCCGAAGGCAGTCGCTTAACCAACTGAGCCACCCAGGCGCCCCAAGGATGTCTGTTCTTACACTCTTATTCAACATAGTGCTGGAAGTCCTAGCCACTGCAGAAAGGCATTCGAGGTAAATATAAAATATGCAAATTAGAAAGTAACGAATAAAATTGACCCTATTTGCAGATGACGTGATTGTCTACATAGAAAACTCCCAAGGGCCACACAAAAAACTCCTGAAACTAGTGAGTTTAGCAAGTTTGCAGGATACAAGATCAACACAGAAAAATCTATTAAATTTCTGTATACTATCAGTGAACATGTGGACATGGAAATTAAAAATGCAATACAATTTACAATCGCTAAAAAAGTAAAATACTTAGGTGTAGATCTAACAAAACATATGTAGATTTTATATGATGAAAACTACACAATGATGATGAGATAAATCAAAGAAGATCTAAATAGATGGAGAAGCAGGGGCGCCTGGGTGGCTCAGTCAGCTAGGTGTCTGCCTTCAGCTCAGGTCATGATCCCAGGGTCCTGGGACGGAGCCCTGCGTCAGGCTCCCTCTCTCCCTCTCCCTCTGCTGCTCCCCCTGTTTGTGCTTTCTCACTCTCTCTCTGTCAAATAAATACATAAACTCTTAAAAAATAAAATAAATGGAGAAGCATATTATTTTCATGGATTGGAAGATTTGAAAGAGTAAAGATATCAATTTTCCCCCAAATTGATCTACAGGTTGAATGCACTTCCTATCAAACTCCCAGTAAGATTTTTATGGAAATAATCTAAAATTTATAATACCAATCAGCAAAATGGAAAGGGAACCTATGGAATGGGAGAAAATATTTCCAAATCATATATCTGATGAGGGGTTAATATCCAAACATATAAAGAACTTACACAACTCAATAGCAAAAGCAAAAAATAATCGATTAAAAAATGAACAGAGGAACTAACTAAACATTTCTCCAAAGAAGACATACAAATGGCCAACAAATACATGACAAGGTGCTCAACATCACTCATCATCAGGGAAATGCAAATGAAAACCACAAAGAGATATCACCTCAAACCTGTTAGAATGGCGATCATCAAAAACACAAGAGATAAGTGTAGATGAGGATGTGGAATAAAGGAAACCCTTGTTCACTGTTGGTGAGACTCTAAGTTTGTGCAGCCACTATGGAAAACAGTACGCAGGGTCCTCAAAAAATTAAAAATAGAACTACCATATGATCCAACAATCCCACTTCTGGGAAATGAAATCAGGATCTCAAAGAGGTATCTGCACGTACATGTTTATTGCAACGTTATTCACAATACCCAAGATTTGGAAATAACCTAGGTGTCAGTCAAAACATGCATGATAAAGATGTGAATGAATATATATATAAAGGAATATTATTCAACGATGAGAAAGAAGGAAATACTGCCATTTGCAACAACATGGGTGGACCTTGAGGGCATTATGCTAAGTGAAATAAGTCAGGCAGAGAAAGACAAATACTGTATGATCTCACTTTAAAAAGCCAAACTCATAGAAACAGATAGGAGAATGGTGGTTACCAAGGCCTGAATTGGGGTGGGGGGGGGTAGGAAATATTGGTCAAATGATACCAACTTCTAGCTATAAGATGAATAAGTTCTGGGGATCTAATGTACAGCATGGTGATTATAATTAATAATACTCTATTATATACTTGAAAGTTGCTAGTAGAGTAGATTTTTTAAAAGATTTATTTATTTATTTTAGAGAGAGTGAGAGATAGTGTGCAGGGGGAGGGGCAGAGGAAGAAGGAGAGAGAGAATCTCAAGCAGACCCCCACTGAGCTGGAGCTCAACTCGGGGCTCCATCCCATGACCCCAAGTTCATGGCCCCAGTGGAAACCAAGAGTCAGATGCTTAACTGACTGAGCCACCCAGGTGCCCCACCAATAGAGTAGGTCTTAAGTGTTCTCACCACAAAAAAGAAATAGTAATTATGTGATGGGATGGAGGCATTAGCAATGACTACAATAAGTGTATCAAATCAACAGATTTTACACCTGAAACTTATACACTATGTCAATTATATCTCAATAAAGCTGGAAAAAATAAAAATAAAATTAATATGGAAAGTCAAAGAAACTAGAATAGCTAACACAATTTTGAAAAATAAAAAAGTGGGAGACTCACCTTTTCAATATTAAGGTTTTCTATATCTACAGGAATCAAGACTCAATGGCATTGGTGGAAAGATAGATATATAGATTAATGGGACAGAATAGCTAACCCAGCAATAGGCCCACACAAATTTGCCCTGCTTATTTTTGACAAAGGTACAGAAGCAAGTCAATGAAGTTAGAATAGCTTTTTCAACAAACGGTCTTGAAGCAATTGGATACCCATAGGTAGAAAGAGGAACAACGACCCATCCAGTATATCTGACAGTCAATTTGAAATGGTTTATAGACTTAAATATAAAATGTAAAACTATAAAAAGTTTTAGAAAAAATAGGAGAAAGTCATGAGGACCTAGGGCTAAGTGAAGAATTTTTATACTTGATACCAAAAGTGTGGTCTGCAAAAGGAAAAATTGATAGTTGTGATCTCATAAAAATAGAAAACTTCTGCTATGTGAAATACTCTATTAAGAAGACAGAAAAGCGATGGGGTAGGAGAACATATTTGCAAACCTCATATTGGCAAATGACTAGTATCTAGAATATACAAAGAACTCTTAAAACTCAACAATAAGAAAACAAACAACCCAATTAAAAATGGGCTAAAGATCATCTGCCTTCGGCTCAGGTCATGATCTCAGGGTCCTGGGATCGAGCCCCATTTCCGGCTCTCTGCTCAGCGGGGAGCCTGCTTCTCCCTCTCCCACTGCCACACCCCCCCACCCCCCACTGGTGTTCTCTCCCTTTCAAATAAATAAAAATAAAATCTTAGAAAAACGGGCTAAAGATCTGAATAGACACCTCACTAAAGAAGATATGCAGATGGCAAATAAGCACATGCAAAAATGTTCAACATCATTAGCCATTGGAGAAATTAAAACCACAATAAGATATCACTACACACAAATCAGATCGGCTACAATAAAAATAGAGGGGACACCAAATGCTAATGAGGATGTGAAGAAACTGGATCACTCATCCATCATTGTTGGGTATGTAAGATGGTATAGCCACTGAGGATAATAATTTGGCTGTTCCTTTCAAAGCTAACAGTGAGCTTACCGTGCTACCCAGATACTCTACTTGCAGGCATTTTTTTTTTTTTTTTTGCTCTGTACTCTCTCTTTTTTTTTTACTTTTTATTGTTATGTTAATCACCATACATTACATCATTAGTTTTTGATGTAGTGTTCCATGATTCATTGTTTGTGCATAACACCCAGTGCTCCATGCAGAACGTGCCCTCTTTAATACCCATCACCAGGCTAACCCATCCCCCCCACCCCCCTCCCCTCTAGAACCCTCAGTTTGTTTTTCAGAGTCCATAGTCTCTCATGGTTCGTCTCCCCCTCCAATTTTCCCCCCTTAATTCTACCTCTCCTACTATCTTCTTCTTTTTTTTTCTTAACATATATTGCCTTATTTGTTTCAGAGGTACAGATCTGTGATTCAACAGTCTTACACAATTCACAGCGCTCACCATAGCACATACCCTCCCCA
>NW_022589742.1:9534237-9632923 GCF_004348235.1 Phoca vitulina
GTCGTTGCAAATGGCAAGATCTCATTCCTTTTGATGGCTGCATAATATTCCATTGTATATATATACCACATCTTCTTTATCCATTCATCTGTCGATGGACATCTTGGCTCTTTCCACAGTTTGGCTATTGTGGACATTGCTGCTATAAACATCGGGGTGCATGTACCCCTTCCAGGCATTTATTCCTAATGAAAACTTAGGTTCAGGGGCGTCTGGGTGGCTCAGTTGTTAAGCGTCTGCCTTCAGCTCAGGTCATGATTCCAGGGTCCTGGGATTGAGCCCCGCATCGGGCTCCCTGCTCAGTGGGGAGTCTGCTTCTCCTCCCACTCCCCCTGCTTGTGTTCCATCTCTTTCTGTCTCTCTCTCTCTCTGTCAAATAAATAAATAAAATCTTTAAAAAAAAAAAACAACATAGGTTCACACAAAACCTCTAGACAAAAGTTCAGAGCAGCTTTATTCACAACAGCCTCAAACTGGAGGTAGCCGAGATATTCTTCAATGGATATATAGTTAAACAAACAGTGGTACATCCTCGCATGGGCTACTACTCGGCAATAAAAAGGGATGAACTACTGGTATAAGCAACAACTTGGATGTATTTCCAGGGAAATATGCTGAGTGAAAGAAGCCAGTCTCAAAAGGGTGAATACTGGACCATTCAATTTATATAACATTCTTGAAATAATAAAATTATAGAGACAAGGGACAGATTATTAGTTTGCCAGAGGCTAGGGATGATAGGAAGAGTGCCAGGTGTGTGGTTATAAAGGGAGATTATGAGGTTATAAGGGAGATCCCTGTGGTAAGGGAATAGCTATCTACCTTGATTACAGTGGTGATTATATGAATCTACACATGCCAGGAAATGACATACACATACACTGTACAATGTCAAACTTCCGGTTTTGATATTGTGCTATAATTAGGTAAGATAAAACCCGTGAGGGGAACTGGATGGAGGGTACACAAGACCTCCCTGTACATTTTTTTGCAACTTCCTGTGAATCTACATTTTTTTCAAAATAAAAAAGTTTTAAAAAGTGTTAAATAAAATGTTGGGAACAAAGCTGGAATCTGAATGCCAGTTTGTCTGATTCTAAAGTCAAGCTGTATAATAATCGTGAGAAACTATTAAGTAGTTAGGCCAAGCTCTGTTAAGTAACTTGCCAGAGGTTACACAGTTAGAAAGTGATAGTGCAGGACTAGAACCCGACTCTGGTTCCAAACATGCACTTTTAACTACTGTGTTGACTCTCTGAAACATATGGGAAGGGGAGGAGCATGGCATGAGAGGAGGGAAAGAGTTGGAATAGGAGAGAAACTAAAAGAGAGAAAAGGAGGACAAAGTAGCAAATTTCATTCACTGTAGTCAGAGAAATAAAAAATAAATCCCCTGGGGCGCCTGGGTGGCTCAGTCATTCAGCGTCTGCCTTCGGCTCACGTCATGGTCCCAGGGTCCTGGGATCAAGCCCCGCATCGGGCTCCCTGCTCTGCAGGAAGCCTGCTTCTCCCTCTCCCACTGCCCCTGCTTGTGTTCCCTCTCTCACTGTGCCTCTCTCTGTCAAATAAATAAATAAAATCTTAAAAAAAATTAAAATTAAAATTAAATCCCCACCGAGACACCATAACACACCTACCAGATTGAAAAAACTAAAAGGTTTGATAATACTAACCGTAGTCAGGTTGTGGAGTCCCAGAGACTCTTACACACTGGGCTGGGAGTGTAAATTGGTATAACCATTTGGGGAAGTAGGCCCTGGCCAGTGAGGCTGAGCATGCGTATAACCTACATGTAGCAATTCCACTCCTATGTATTATGAGAAACCTGTGCACCAGGAGATATTTTTCTAGAGCTTTGTTTATAGTAACAAGAAAGTGTAACTAATGCAATTGCCCAGCAGTCATGGGATGGATAAACAAATGTGGAATAAGAAATGAGATAGAGGTCTTGGACTAAATTATAAGCCAATGAGACCTATCATACACAGAGTGAACAACCCACCCAACAACAACAGAATGAACGTTCTTCCCAAGTGCACATGGAGTATCATGCAGGATAGGCCACAAAACAAGTCTCAACAGATTTTAAAAGACTGGAATCAGGAAAAGCATCTTGAGGAACTAGAAAAACAAGAGTAAACTAAACCCAAATCTACCTAAGGAGGTGAAATACGAGTATACTGAAAACTGTAAAACATTGCTGAAAGAAATTGAAAAAGACCTAAATGGAAAAATATTTGATGTTCGTGGGCAGGAAGACTTAATACTGTTAAGATGTTAATACTATCCGAAACAGTCTACAGATTCAATGTAATTCCTGCCAAAATTCCAACAGCACATTTTTTTTTTTTTTTCAGAAACAGAAAAGCCAACCTTCAAATTCATATGGAATTACAAAGGAATCCAAATAGCCAAAACCATCTTGTAGAAGAACAAAGTTAGAGGTCTCACACTTCCTGATTTCAAAACTTGCTGCAAAGCCAAAGGAATTAAAAAAAAAAAAAAAAAAAGCAGGGCGCCAGGGTGGCACAGTCGGTTAAGCATTGAACCCTTGGTTTTGGCTCAGTTCATGGTCTCAGGGTCATGAGATTGGGCTCCGCGCTCAGCAGGGAGTCTCCTTGAAGATTGTCTCCCTCTGCCCCTCCCCGCTCTCTAAAATAAATAAATCAATCTTTTCTTTTTTTTTTTTTTTTTAAGAAGCATGGTACTGACATAAGGATAGAGATATGACCAATGCAGTGGAATTGAGAGTTCAGAATAAACCCATCCATCTATGGCCAACAGATTTTCAATAAGTGTGCTAAGTTTATTCAATGGGGAAAGGACAACCTCCTCAACAAAGGGTTCAGGGACAACTGGATTTCCACAAGCAAAAGAATGAATTTTGACCCCTACCTAATGCCATATACAAAATTAACTCAAAATGAATCAATGACCTAAAGAGATAAACTATTAGAAGAAAGCATAGGGGTAAATATTCCTAACTTTGGATTTGGCAGTGGATTTTTAGATATAATACCAAAGCATGAGCAACAAAAGAAAAAAAATAGATAAATTGGGCTTCATCAAAATTAAAAACTTCTATGCATTAAAGGACATTGTTAGGAAAGTGAAAAGACAACCTATAGAATGGGAGAAAATATTTTCAAATCATTGATCTGGTAAGCATCTAGCATCAAGAATATATAAAGATCACAGGGTGGTTCCATTTTTAATTTTTTTCACAACGTATATCAAACATTAAGTTGCGCACCTTAAATGTATCTAATTCCTACTTCTCAATTATACTTTAATAAAGCTGGAAAAAGAGAATATATAAAGAACTCCCAAAACATAACCAAAAAAACAAACAACCCAAATAAAAAATGGGCAAAGGACACAAACAGGCATTTTTCCAAAGAAGATATATAAATGGCCAATAAGCACATGAAAACATGTGCAATATCATTAGTCACTAGAGAAATGCAAATAAAAACCACAATAAAATATTATGTCACACCTATAATGAAAAAGAAGCAGCACTGGCAAGGATGTGGAGAAATTGGAATCCTCGTACATTGGTAGTAGAAATGTAAATGGAAAACATTTTGGCAGTTGCTCAAAAAGCTAAACACAGAATTACCACGTGACCTAGCAATTCCACTCCTAGGTATATACCCCAAAGAATTGAAAACAGGGACTCAAGTAGGTGCTTGTACACCATTATCCATTGTAGCACTATTCACAGTAGCCAAGAGAGAGGAAAAACCCAGGTGTCCATCGACAGAAGAATTGATAAACAAATTGTGGTATATACAGACAATGGACTATTATTCAGCCATAAAAAGGAAGGAAGTTGTGTTACGTGCTACAGTATGGATAAACCTTGAACACATGCTAATTGAAATAAGCCAAATACAAAAGGACAAATACTGTATGATTCCACTTATATGAAATATCTAGACTAAGTAAATTCATAGACACCCTAGATAGATTAGCTACTACCAGTGGCTGGAGGAAGGGGAGGATGGGGAGCTTTTGCTTACTGGTTACAGAGTTTCTGTTTGGGATTTGCGAGAGTTTGGGAAATTGACAGTGCTGGTGGTTGTACAACACTGTGGATGTAACCAATGCCACGGGTGTATTTACATTTGGTTAGAATGGCAAGTTTTACATGATACCTATTTTTACCATAAAAAATTAAATAAGCAGTTCTGGGGATGTAACGTACAGTGTGGCAACTCTAGTTAATAATACTGCATTGTGTATTTGAAGGCTGCTCAGAGAGTAGATCTTAAGAGTTCTCATCATAAGAAAAAAATTCTGTAACTATGTATGGTGACAGATATTAACTAGGCTTATTGTGGTGGTCATTTTGCAATATATACAAATACCGAATCATAATTTTGTACACCTGCAATTAATACAATGTTTTATGTCGGTTATACCTCAACGAAAAATGATAAGATTTTTAAAATGGTAAATGTGGTATATAATCATGCCATAGAATACCATAGGACAGTGCAAATGAATGAGTAGCAGCCCCACTCATCAACATGGATGAATCTCACAAGTATATTACTGAGAGACGGCAAGTTACGAAGGAGCATGCATATAATTTTATTTGTATAAATTTCAAACATCAGCAAGCATAAACCATGTTGTTTCAGGACACATATATAGGTTCAAAATATGAAGAAAAGCAAGGTAGTGATTACTTCGGCAATCAGGAGAATGGTTAGCTTTGAAAGTGACTGGGAATGGATTGATGGGCTTCCGGCACACTGGCAATGTTCTGTTCCTTGGTGAGGATGGCGACGACCTGAGTTTTTGATTTATATTTATTGTTTCAATCTTTGCTACCAGAAGCCCTGGAAATGCAGAATGTCAGGCTTTACCCCAGACTTGCATTTGAACAGATCGCCAGGTGATTCCCGTGCATATGAAAGTTTAAGAAGCGATGCTGCCAAGTTTAACTATGTTTTATGCGCTTTTTCTGAAGGTGCCATACAGCTGAGAATTTAAAAATATATATATATGGTCCTAGGTTATTTCAGGTTCTATGAGGCTATCAGCAGAAGAGTTGTGTCGCTGTACCTCGAGTCGTATATAATAATCATGATGATAATGAGTGTCCGTGCTGCAGCAGCAGCAAGAAGCGGGGCTGTGGGCACCTGCCCTGGCCACGGACGCCGCAAGCCACGCAACCGGGTCTTAAGGCCGGGCCCTCGCCTTTCCCTTCCCCTCTGTAGGTGGCCCGCTGTCCTCATCTGGCTGCACAGGGTGCTGCGGTCACGGTCAAGGCCAGGGCCTGGCCTGCCAGCGAGCCCTCCCTACTTCGCACCCCGCCTGCACCTGGGAAGGCAGTGCAAGTCTTAGGTTCCCTGCAGCCGCGTCACCCGCAGTCCAGAGCCCTTCACTGCGCGTCCACCCGGGGCCGAACTGGGGCGATTTTCAGAAGGAAACTGGGGCTGGGTCCGCAGAGGGACGCCGGAGTGCACGGTGGAAGGCGCAGACCTTGAGCTGCAGGGGCTCCTCTGTTTCCAGTCCTGGGCTGGGTTACTTTGCGCTCCCAACAAGAAATAGACCTAAACGCTGCAATTTTCTGATATCCACCCCTCATTTTTTCCCTGCACAAACTCTCTCCACGTGCATCACAATATAATAAAATGTATTTGCCACTTAGAGGCGCTTTGAAAATTACCTTGGGTTTCCACTTAACGCCCTTAGTTAACTCACAACCCACAGCATTAGTTTCAAAGCGCAAAATTATTTGTGGCGAAGACGGCAATGAGAAAAGGCTTGGGGGAAAGCCTTAAGTGCAAAATGCTTTTAAATACCAGCACCATAGATGGTAACCTACTACAGGAAGTGATACTCTTTTTCCAGTGATTCATTATTCATTACAGTTACAATGAAAGAGGCATGATATTAGGATTTAAAGTAGAATGAAATGTTCATTCTTCGAGCTTTACAAATCCAGCTGTTTGTTTTCCGTATTTGTGTATACCTACTAGTTTTAATCACACTAATAATTTCCCTGGGTTCTTAAATTTACATTAGCTTTTAAAATACAGAGAAAACAATCCCCATATAATTTAATCATTTGTGCAAATGGTAGACAGGGAAGTTATTGGTTTGTATTGTAATTATTGTAGTTCGTGTTTTGAGCTCATTTGTACAATTGCTAAATTAATAATTATCATTTACGTAAGCAGATTAGGTCATCTGCACTCATTTACAATTATAATTCAGAAATGATTAGATGTTCTTCAAATTGCCCGATTTCTTTAATGCCCTTATTAAAATTGTACATTAAAGAATTTTCCAATTAAGTCTATTATCATAAGTAAATTTGGCTTAGTACATATAATTACTCCCATGCTAGTGCATATAAATTTTCAATTAATCCATCTCTTTTCCAAAGTGTATGACAAAACAAGTTGATTGTCATAATGTTGTTCGCAGCATTTGCTTAAAAGCCATGCTTGTTAAAATTCACAAGACCAAACCACAATGAGTAGTATAAAATAGTATAGGAAATTCTTCTATAAAACAGGTATCACATTACGTATCACTAGAATATTCCTAGCTCTTTACTGTGATGTCTTGTTTGTTGGAAGAGAACTTTGGACCTACTGCAGAAATTCTTCAATAACATAGAACGCCAGGAAATATTTAAAATCCACACACAGTTGAAAAGACATTTTTTCAAATTATAAATGTAATGCATATTTATTATATAACATTTGGAAAATACAGAAAAGCATGCGGAAAGCAAAAAAAAGATCATGTGTAATTTCGCCACCAAGAGATAATCTTTGTTATCATTTTGGTTTTCATCTTCCAAGGCTCTTCCCTGCATTTTTATCTATCCATTTCTGTGTGTGTTGTGCAGTAATCAAATTGGAGTTGTATTATATAGACGTACTGTTCCAATTCTTGGTTTTTATGGCTCCAATGAAAAGAATGATATTTCCTTCCTTTGTATCTTTGTCACAGAACTGGCTTATTTTTGTATTTATTACAAAAGTTCTATACTTTGAAGAACAAAGTTCCTGGTAAGCAAAAGTAACTGAATCCCAATTCTCATGCTTACTAGCCCTGTGACCTTGGACAAGAGACTTAACCACTCTACTATGCCCACAGCCTCCCCATTAGGAAAATGGGGATACTGATGGAGTACCCACTTTAGACACTTGTTGTGAGGATCGAGTAGAGTAATTTAATACGAAGCTCACAAACCAGTGCCTAAGACATAGGAAGCACCGCATGTTTGCTCTATGAATTACTTTCCCAGCTTTCCGGAGCTTAACTATTTAGGGTGTTGCTAAGGTACCCGAATCTTGGAGATTTTATTTTAGGTTAGTGGTATTATTACTGCGTGAGAGCAATGCACATGAAGAACGTCAAATCTACTCTGTATGTGCCACATGAAGACCAGCCCGGGTATGGAGAATGGGAGGAACCAATTTAGAGACAGTACAGAAAGGGTAAGGATGAAAGGATTTTTTTTTTTTAGTTAGAGAATTATTAATGGGCTTTCCCAAGGTGCTACAACTACTCTTGTTTAATATTTCTATGAATGCTCCGAGAGTAAGAGTACAGATTTAAAGGTCTGTTTTGCAGGGACGCCTGCAGGGACGCTCAGTCGGTTAAGCGTCTGCCTTTGGCCCAGGTCATGATCCCGGGGTCCTGGGATGGAGCCCAATCGAGTCTCGCGTCGGGCTCCCCGCTGAGCAGGGAGCCTGCTTCTCTCTCTCCCTCTACCTGCCGCTCCCCCACCCTGCTCATGCTCTCTGTCAAATAAATAAAATCTTTAAAAAAGGTCTGTTTTTGCAAATAACACTAAATTCTTCCAGTAGCGAAAAGTCAAATTCATAGACATAAATCAGAGAGAGGTCTTACTAGTTAGTGGGCCAAAACTAGAAAATGCGATTTTTAAATGAAATTTATTGGAAAAGTCAAATTCCTAGACATAAATTAGAGAGACGTCTTACTAGTTAGTGGGCAAAAACTAGAAAATGCGCTTTTTAAATGAACTTTACTGAGGTATGATTTACATACAACAAATTGTGCCCATTTAAAGGATACAGATGGATAAGTTTTGACAAATATATTCATTCACCTGAGTAACCACCGTCAAAATCACTTTCCACCCCGGCCCCACTCAGAGACTCAGAGAGCCACTGATCTTCTTTCTGGCCCCGAGTTTTAGTATTTCATATAAATGGAACCATACAGTATGTACTCTTTCGTGTCTGGCTTCTTTTATGCAGCATAATGTCTTTGAGATTCACCCATGTTGTAGCAAGCGTTAGTGGTTTACTCCTTTAAATTCCAGAATGGCACTTCGTCACACGGAATATACCACGATTTGTTTACCCACTCACCTGTTGATGAACATTTGGGTTGTTTCGAATTTTGAGCTAAAAATCAGCGGTGTGCTGCACCATGTTCAGTGACCCAAGCTGGTAGCTTGAAATCAACCCGGGCGGGAGTATTTACACCAAGGAAATTGACTAGTCGCGACTTTCCCCCCACCCCAGGGAACCAGTTTTACCAGTACTCCACTGGCTATTGTGAGTGGAGATGCAATGAATATTTGTGTAGAAGTCTTTTGTCAACACCAGTTTTCATTTCTCTTGGGGAAATACCTAGCTGATTAGGATTTCTGGGTCATATGATTGGTGAAAGTTCAATTTTATAAGAAACTGCCAAGGAGTTTTCCAAAGCGGTTGGGCCATTTGACATTCCTACCAACGATGTATGGAAGTTCCGTTTGCTCTCCGTCCTCAGCAGTACTTGGGATGGTCAGGCTTTTCATTTTGGCCATTGCAGTGGTTGTGTGGAGGTAGCTCATGCAGTTTTAATTTGTCTTTTTACGAAGATGAATAATATTGAACATCTTTTCATGTGCTTATTGGCTATTCTTATTCATGTCTTCTCTTTTGACTCTATTCATGCTTTTTGACCATTCTGGGGGGTGGTGTTCATTTTCCTGTCGGGCTGTAAGACTTCTTTGTATATTTTTGGTACAAGTCCTATATCACATATAGGTATTGGTAAGATTTTCTCCCAGTCTCAGGCTTGCCTTTTCATTTTGTCTCTTTCAAAGAGCAGAAACTTTAAATTTTTATGAAGTCCATTTTATCAATTTTTTATGGTTCATATTCTTTGTATCCTATGTTAAGAAATCATTGGTTAATTCAACATCAAAATTTTTTTCTATATATTCTACTAGAAAATTTGGAGTTTAGCTCTTACATGTAGATATGATTCATTTTAAGTTAATTTTTGTGTCTAGTGTGAGATAAAGGTTGATTTATCTTTAAAGGTTGTTTATTCTTTCCCTATATGGATATTTAGTAGCTCCAACATCACTTGTAGAAAAGACTGTCCTTCCCCCTAACTGAATTTCTAAGGCAGTATCATTGATAATCGATCAACTGTGTATGTGTGGATTTATTTCTGGAATCTCTCCAAATCCATTGATCTATATGCCTATCCTTGATTAACAGAGCTTCACAGTAAGTCTTGAAATCAGATAGTTTGTCTTCAACTTTGTTCTATTTTATTTGCTTATTTCTTAAAATGCTTCAGCTTTTCTGGGTCTTTTCCATTTCCATATACATTAGAGGTTCAGTTTGCCAATTTCTACAAAAACAGCATGCTGGAATTTTGATTGGGATTATGTTGAATCTATAAATCAATTTTAGCCTTCTAATCCATGAACCTGGTGTATCTCTCAATTTATATGTTTTCTTTAATTTCTTTTGACAATGATTTCAGTGTACAGGTCTTGCTCATATTTTGTTAAATTTATTCCTAAGCATGCCATGATTTTGAAAGCTATTTTTTAAAAAAAATTTTTAATTTCCGAATTTTCATTGCTAATACATAGAAATGCAATTGTTTTTTAATTAATTAATTAATTTTTTATTATGTTCAGTTAGCCAACATATAGTACATCATGAGTTTTTGAGGCAGTGTTCAACGATTCTTTAGTTGCATATAACACCCAGTGCTCATCACCACACGTGTCCTCCTTAATACCCATCACCCGGTTACCCCATCCCCCCCACCCCCCGTAACCCTCAGTTTGTTTCCTGGAGTCCAGAGTCTCTCGTGGTTTGTCTCCCTCTCTGATTTCTTCCCGGTTTTCTCTCCCTTCCCCTGTGGTCCTCTGTGCTAGTCCTTATGTTCCACATATGAGTGGAACCATATGATAATTATCTTTCTCTGCTTAATTTATTTCACTTAGCACAATATCTATATTGTCTTTGTACCCTGTTATCTTTCTAACTACACTTATTAGTTCTAGTAGCATTGTGGGAGATACTTTAGAATTTTTTTTTAATGTATACAACCATGCCATGTGCCAATAAAACCAGTTTTACTTCTTCTTTTTCAATATGTGTACCTTTGATTTCCTTCTCTTGCTTTTTCCTTCTTCTTGCTCTCTTGCAATAACTAGGATGTCTAATACAGTGTTGAATAGAAGGTGTGGAAGTTGATCTTTGCCTTGTTCCTGATCTTAGAGGAAAAGCATTCAGTCTTTTTACAAGTAAGAATGATATTTGCTGTAGATTTTACATAAATGATTTTTATTAGGTTGACGAAGTTCCCTTCTATTCATGGTTTGCTGAGAATTTTTATTATGAATGGATGTTGAATTTTCTCAAATGCCTTCATTGTTTGAGATGATTATATGTTTTTCTCTTTTATTCTATTAATATAGATAATTATATTGATTAATTTGGATGTTAACCCAACTTTGCATTCTGGGGATAAACCCCGCGGGGTCATGTTGTATAGTCTTTCCTATACGTTGCCGGATTCAGTTGCTAGTATTTGAAAGAATGTTCACCTCTGTTTATCAGGTATACCAATCTATAATTCTTTTCTTGTAACAAACACAAAACATCCTATTACTGTTCTAAGCCGGTCTCAGCAAACTATGGCCTGTGGACTAAATCTGGCCCATAGTCTGTTTTTGTAAATCAAGCCTTACTAGAACACCGCCACATTCATCCATTTATGTATCATTGTCTATGGCGGCTTTCACAGTATAATGGCAGATTTGAATAGTTGTGAGAGAGACCGTATGACCTGCAAAGCCTAAAATATTTATTCTCAGGCCCTTTAGAGAAAATGCTGGCCGACTCCTGCTCTAAGCCACTTCCCCATCCCCCTTACCCCATTTACCTGAATGGCCGTAACATTTTTTTCCAAGTCCAATGGCTCTAAACTTTGGCGATTGCAATGAGTGCTCCATATCCTTCTCCACGGTCCAAATAGTCTCCAAGCCCTGTTCGTTTTCTGTAGAATCTTCTTCTCCTATTTAGTCATACTGGCGCCATTCTGGCTCAGAGAGGCTTTGCCTCATACATTCGCTTCAAGGCTTGGCTGATGACCGCTCCCCACACGCCAACCACCAGCACCACTATTGATGCCTTCCCTCGCTGTGGTTCACACTGACTTTGCAGACAATACCTGTACTTCTTCTTTTTTTTTTTTTTAAAGATTTATTTATTTATTTATTTGACAGAGAGAGAGACAGCGAGAGAGGGAACACAAGCACGGGGGAGCGGGAGAGGGAGAAGCAGGCTTCCTGCGGAGCAGGGAGCCCGATGCGGGGCTCGATCCCAGGACCCCGGGACCATGACCTGAGCCAAAGGCAGACGCTTAACAACTGAGCCCCCAGGCGCCCCGATACCATGTACTTCTTGATTTAAGATTTGATGATATGTAGTTTGGAGATGTTTAAACCATACGTTGGTTAGTGTCCCCCTCCCCTCCCCTTGTTAAAACCCTCCACAGTGACTTCCCATTGTACTTAGAATAAAATCCAGACTCCTTTCCATGGTCTACAAGGATCATACGATCTACCCTGCTCCACCTGTCCATTCTCATCTTGAACCACTCTGCCCATTGCTCGTTTCTCTGCAGCCACACTGGCCTCCTTAGTTCCTAGAATGTCGCCAAGCTCTCTCCAACCTTAAGACCCTCTACCATGAAATCTACTTCCAATCCTGCTTCCAAATCTTTGTCCAACTCCTACTGATCCTTCAGGGTTCAGCTCCCAGTTTCACTGACTCAGAGGAGCTGACTCTGAAGCTTTTTCTAGATTTGCCTCTGCAGTTAGTCTTTTTCATAAGATACTGCTCTTGCCTCCCAGGACTTATCAGAAATTGCGATTACATATTTATTTGTGATGCTAAAAACAAGTCTGTTTTACTTATCAAGACCATGAAGGCAGGGATTGTGTCTGTCTCTTCCCTTTCTAAGTTTAACAGTACAGACCCGGGCACATCACAGGCAATCAAGGTAAATGCTTATTGAAAGAGGGACTTTTCATTGTAACAGAATGTCTCCTATTTGCCTGCCTCTGATACAAACTGAATCCTACTTACACTAAGCCATACAATCCTTAAGCCCTCTCCACACTATGGACTAATCTTATTAAGTTGTTTTGACTGTAGGACTACCAGACCCTTGCTCCTGGTTTTATTAGGTGAGATTATGCCAGTCACTTGGATTAATTTCCTATGGTGTTTCCAAGAATTTCTGCCCGAAATAGCCTTTACGGTTTCCTTCAAGGTGGTTCCTAGATGATCCCCACTGCACTCCACTGTCCGAGCCGACCACTGTCACCGTTCCCAGGCCATTTTCAGAACTTGTATGTTTTGACTTACTTCAGTCAAGTCAAGCCATGAATGTAAGATGTCAATCCTTCTGAAAAACACTGACTATTTTATACTCAAGTACTCAGATTTATCTCCGGAAACTACTTCTTAATAGAGGCCCAAAATGTAGGCCTCTTGAATCAGAAATGTGGGAAGAAGATGATCCACATAAAAATCTAAGCCGTGCCTCAGGTGGGGGTGACAGCAGGTTATGAGTCGATTAGCAATAGAAGACAGAGAAGGTAGTTTTCCTGATTAATTAGAATTGCTTCTTCAGGCCCAAGCCCTTTCTCACTTGCCTTGTCCCGGTGGGTCTGCACTTCTTTGTCTACACAATACAATTCACCTGAAGATGCAGTTTAGCACAGTGGCTAAGACTTTGGACCCTGGAATTGGCCTGCTGGGGTGCAAATCCTTGACTTCAATATTTCTTAGCTGTGTGACTTGAGTAAGCTACTTAATCTGTCTGAGTAATAGTTTCCTCATTCATAAAATGGGGATAATGAAAAGTGATGCTAATACTGGCACGTACTACATAGAGTTATAAGAGGATACAATGAATTTATTTTTGTAGTGCTTAGAACAGTGCTGGGCATATGGTAAGTAGGCCATTACGTTATTGCTTTCACTAAGTAGGCCATTATGTTATTGCTTTCACAGCTTGAAGGAATGAAGCTCTTCCTCAAAGGAATGTGTGCACGTTTTTGTATACAAGCACTGGCCCTTTCCATTCTTATCACTGGTCATTTTTTGAATTTAGAAGTTATAAAAATGACTGCATGGAAGTGGGATGTCACCTAGAGTAACAGCCCCTCCTGCGAAGTCATGTACGGCTTCCCTCTTTGTCACTCTTTCTGGGTGCGGGTTGATGACAGAGTTATTGACTACTGGGACCCAAGGATGCTCCATTCTTGTCTCTGATGCACTGAAGATCTCTAGGGGCTTGAACAGACTCAGGTATATGCCAGTCCATGAACCTAGAGCAGTCTAGAATCATGACATTAGGCCCAACTGTGTACATTCCATTGTCTAGGGTCACCTACCATCCTGGTTTGCCTGAGATACTCCTAGGTTTAGCACTGAAAATACTGCGTCCCAGGAAACCCCTCAGTCCCAGGCAAACTAGGACAGTGGGTCGCTGTATCTATCACCGACTTTCACTTGCCTAGGCAGGTCTCAGAACCTTGTACCTTACACGTGCATCTCTGATGTAAAGCTATCAATCCTACTTGTCATCTAGGGGGTAAACTCTATTTTATTTTTTAAAAAGATTATTTATTTGAGAGAGAGCACGAGAGAGAGAGAGCACAAGCAGGGAGGAGGGGCAGAGGGAGAGGGAGAAGCAGGCACCCCACTGAGCAGGGAGCCCGACACGGGGCTCGATCCCAGGACTTGGGACCACGACCTGAGCCGAAGGTAGACGCCTAACCAACTGAGCCACCCAGGCGCCCCTCAGTTTTTGATACACCTTCTTGTGTCACCGACCTGCAACAAGTTGTTCCTTCTAGAAATAGAAGTCATGCTGTGATGTATAAATGAGTGTCCATTTGCTGGTACTGGGCTACTGGTTTACTTTCTTAGTAAAACTTTTCACTCCAACAAATGGTAATGTAAGAAAAGTTCATTGTCCTCATTCTTCCTTCAACTTACTTTTTACTGAGATATAACTCACATGTTATAAAATTCAGTGGGTTTTAGTATGAGCATATTTATAAGGTTGTGCAATCATCATCCCTCTTTAATTCCAGAATATTTTCCTCATTGTTTTTTCGTAAGAAACCCTGAATTCCTTTGCAGTCAGTCCCAATTCCCCCAGCATACTCCAGGCCCTGGCAACTGTTTTCTGTCTCCATGGATTTGCCTATTCTGGACATTTCCTATAAATAGACTCATACAATGTGTGGCCTTTTGTGTCTGCCTTCTTTTGTTTAGCATCATGGTTTCTTTTTTTGGTGGGGGGGGAGCAGAGAGAGAGGAAGAGAGAGAGAACCCCAAGTAGGCTGCGAGCCCAGTGTGGAGCCTGATGCAGGGTTTGATCACATGACCGTGAGATCATGACCTGAGCTGAAATCAAGGGTCAGACGCTTTAACCGACTGAGCCCCTCAGGCACCCAGCATCATGTTTTCAATGTTTATCTAAGCTATAGCATGTATTAGTAATCCATTCATTTTTATAGCCAGATAATATTCCATTGGATGAACATACTATATATTTGTATATACGTTCATCAGTTGCCAGACATTTGGGTTGTTTCCACTTTTTAGCTATTATAAATAAAGCTGCTATGAACATTTGTGTTCAAGGTGTTATATGGCCATGTATTTTCATTTCTCTATGCTCAACTTACTGAAGAACTGCAGGCTGTTTTCCAAAGTGACTGCTCCATTTTATATTCCTACCAGCATTGCGCAGGGGCCTGTTTTCTCCAACATTCATCTCACCTTTCGATTAGACCCATTCTAGTATGAAGTGGTATCTCTCGTGGTTTTGATTTGCATTTACCTGATGGTTAATGAGATCCAACATCTTTTTATGTGCCACTTGCGTATCTTCTTTGTAGAAATGGCCATTCCAAACTTTCGCCTGATTTTTAGGTGGGGTGTCTTTCTCTTACTGAATTGTAAGAGTTCTTTATATTATAGATACATAAATACACAATTTGTGAATATTTTCTACCAAAATGTGGGTTGATTTTTCACTTTTGGGGGCATTTTACCTATTTTTAATTGAAGTATAGTTGATACACAATGTAACAGTAGTTTCAGGTATACAACACAGTGATTCAACAAGTCTGTATGCTATGCCGTGCTCGTCCAAGTGTGGCTGCCCTCTGTCCCCATTCCACGCCATTACAATACCATTCACGACATCCGCTGTGCTGTGCCTTCCATTACCTTTCACTATCTTAGTAATGTCCTTTGATGCACAAAAGTTTTACATTTTGATAAGGTCCAACTTATCTACTCAAAAATATGCTCTTATATGAATTATGTAGTTACTTTTACCCTTGCTCTTTGTATTTTCGTGTGAATTCAAGTTACTGTCCTTGCATTTCAGCCTGAAGATCTCCCGTAAGTATTTCTTGCAGGGCAGGTTAGCTAGAATTGAATTCTCTCAGTTTTTGTTTAGCTGGCACTATCTTAATTTCCCCTTCATTTTTGAAGGACAGTTTTTCTGAATATAGAATTCTTCTAACACTTTTATAACTTTGACTATGTCATCCCATCACCTTCTGGCCTGCATGGTTTCTGATGAGAAGTCAGCTCTTACAGGTGTTGTGGACCCCTTCTACATGAGTCATTTCTCTCTCGCTACTTTCAAGATTCTCTTTGTCTCTTTCTTTTGACATTTTGATTACCATGTGCCTAGGTATGAATCTCTTTGAGTTTGTTGAGCATCTGGATACATA
Source organism: Phoca vitulina (assembly GCF_004348235.1). Classification (NCBI taxonomy): domain Eukaryota; kingdom Metazoa; phylum Chordata; class Mammalia; order Carnivora; family Phocidae; genus Phoca; species Phoca vitulina. The sequence continues at coordinate 9,550,316 of NW_022589742.1, forward strand.
AATTCATGTATTGCTTCAAGTTTGGGCAGTTTTCAGCCATTATTTCCTTTTTTTTAAAAGATTTTATTTACTTATTTGACAGAGATAGACACAGTGAGAGAGGGAACACAAGCAGGGAGAGCAGGAGAGGGAGAAGCAGGCTTCCCGCTGAGCAGGGAGCCCAATGTGGGGCTCAATCCCAGGACTCTGGGATCATGACCTGAGCCGAAGGCAGACGCTTAACGACTGAGCCACCCAAGCACCCCATCAGCCACTATTTCTTCAGATGGTTTTTCTGCCTCTTTGCTCTGTCCTCTCCTTCTGGGATTCCCATATGATGATACGCTTTATGGTGTCCCACAGGTCTCTGAGGCTCCATTCATTTTTCTTTCTTCTTTTTACTCTCTGTTCCTCAAACTGGTTAATCTGAATTGACCTATTTTCAAGCCCATTAAGTCTTTCTTCCGTCTGCTCAAATCTGCTGTTGGGCTCCTCGAGTGGATTTTTCATTTCAGTTATTGTACTTTTCAACCCCAGAGTTTCTATTAGGTTCCTTTTCATAATGTCTATCTCTTTACTGATATTTTCTTTTTGGGGGGCCATAGTTCTCATCCTTTCTTTACTTCTTCAGAGCTGCTTCTATTTAGTTCTTTGAACATGTTTAAAACAGCTGATTTAAAGTTTCTATGTAGTAAGTCTAAAGTCTTGGTTCCCTCGTGGATAATTTTTATTGATTGCCTTTTGACCCTTGTGTATTCCTTATACTTTCTTCTTTTTTTTGTATGCCTCACAATTTTTGTTAAAAACTGGAAATTTTATAGCATATGGATCTCCCCCCTTCTCAGGGTTTCTTATTGTTGCTGTTTGTCATTGTTGTTGCTATTTGTTTAGAGATATTTCTGGATAAATTATGTAAAGTCTGTGTTCTTTGTTGTGCGGGGTCACTCAAATCAGTGCATGGTTAGCTTAGTGGTCAGCTAATGATTGCTTGGAGTTTACCTTAAATTCTTGGAACCAACAAGTCTTCCAGCCTTGTGAAAGGGTTCTGTGTATGTGTTGAGGTATATCTTCAACCCTAACCCTCAGCTGTGGGTGACCTGGTCTGCCTGGGTTCAAACCCATAGTCACTCTTTGATGGGGAAGATCCTCACACTACATGTGCTATTATTATTTTCTGGTATAGGTTATTTACTCTGAACTACAACAGAAAGGTATAAATGGTTTCAATAAAGTCCAAAACATTAACAAAATCATTAGATTCCCCATGTGTTTTATTAACTGGAAGGTAACAAAAACTATGTTCTAACTAACTTCTTATTGTTCCAACTTCTTTTTGCACTAAATTCAGTGCTTTTGGAGAACTACTTCATTATGGTTTGCTGGGCTTAGAATTCAGTTTTGTCCTTGAACTCGACTAGGCTATCTTTTTGGTGTATATTTTATTTTTTGCCCATTAAACTAGTGTCTTTTCTAAGATATGATCTTAAGACATGATCCAGAGGCATGTTAGTGAAGGGTCACTTTGATTTTGACTACCTATGATGCTATCAATATAATTCCTTTGATTTGGTTTCATTAAACGTGGACCAGGTTATGAAAAACCCATATACTTTTAAGCTACCATGGAGTTAGTCATAAAAGAGGACTTGGAGAACTGTTTGATAGTTGGAAATATTTTGGAGCAAAACTTTCCTTGGCTTAAAGGCTGAGAAGTCATTTGAGTTAGCCTAGCATGCAAATTAATGTGCTTGATTCTAGTGAAGGAAGATACGTGAATGTCTTGAAGTTTAACAGTATAAGGAAGGATGACAAAGTGCAAAGAAAAAATGATTGAATTTAATAGTCTCCAAAGAACAATGTTCCAAATCTTCCTCAAAAATTTTCAGACTGCAGTTTTTCTTTGGTACCATGATCATTTAGGACTTTTGGAATAGCAAATAGAATAAGAATTGACCTCAGTGGAGGAGAGTCATGCTCATTGAAGGGGAAAGTATATAGGCAACAATCAAATGCCAACTCTGGAAAGTGCACTTGTAGTGAAATACCTCATTAGACTAGGGCCTGGTACGGTGACTGGGTGGTTCAGATGGCTGAGCGTCTGCCTTCAGCTCAGGTCATGATCCCGGGGTCCTGGGATTGAGTCCCCCATCGGGCTCCCTGCTCCTTTGGGAGCCTGCTTCTCCCTCTGCCTCTCTCTCTCTCTCTCTCTGTCTCTCATGAATAAATAAATAAAATCTTAAAAAAAAAAAAAGAATAGGGCCTGGCACACAATGGTCACTCGGTCAGCATTTGTTGGATGAATTATACTAAAATTTATTATGATGAATATTGGGCTGAAGTTCATTTCTTATTGAGCATGGAGGAAAAGATTTGCTAAGCAAGCATTCTTAATACAATGAAATGTTAGCCTCGTTGACAGTACGGGCTGCCTGTGGGGGTATAGAGAAAATATTTTTTGTATTTGCAGAGTTTGGGGCCTTATAAATAAATTTTGTTGAAAACTTGGGATCTTGGGCTAAGAGTAAGCCTTGGCAAGGTAATTTACAACTGTATAGATAGTGACAGAAGGCCAAGGATATTTGTCTAACTCTGGAGGTATATGTTTACACTTTAAGGAAAAATGAGGCCAGGGACCTTGTCGACATTTCTAGGTCATACAAGTTGGAGATATATCTCGTCCTTGGAAAGATGCATTTATACTCAAAAAGGTTGGAGTAAGAACCCAGGACCCTTTTCATTTTTCTCCAAAGAGCAAAGGTTTCACTCCCTCCTTTTGGGAGGGCAGGATGAAGTAGCTGCCTCTTTCTCCTATACTTGAAGAAGAAAAAATACATTTTTCTCTCTGTTCCTCACCTGTGATACAGACCTTGGGTGTGCGGGACATTTCACCTGGCTTTCCTCAGGTCACCCCAGGGGCCAGAATCAGAGTGTGGGGAACCTAGGTCATTATTTGGCTTTTTAACTGAATAATGATAAGCTGTCTCTGATCCGGAATATTCCATGTGTGCATTCAGAATAAAATTAATAAATATGACTATTAATACCATCACGGCAGCATTGGCATTCAAATGAAATGTGTGATTTCTTCCACCACTTCCAGGATTCTTAAGTATAATACTTGAAAGGAATAACATTGGGGGCGCCTGGGTGGCTCAGTCGTTAAGCGTCTGCCTTTGGCTCAGGTCATGATCCCAGAGTCCTGGGATCGAGCCCCGCGTCAGGCTCCCTGCTCGCGGGAAGCCTGCTTCTACCTCTCCCACTCATGATCCCAGAGTCCTGGGATCGAGCCCCGCGTCAGGCTCCCTGCTCGCGGGAAGCCTGCTTCTACCTCTCCCACTCCCCCTGCTTGTGTTCCTGCTCTCGCTGTGTCTCTGTCGAATAAATAAATAAAATCTTAAAAAAAAAAAAAAGAAAGTAATAACATTGTAGGTAACTTTTTTAAAAGTCCGTAAGTCTGAGTTCTCCCCAAATCTGATTGACCACCTGATTAATAGGGCCAATTATGGGGGCTTTACAAAAGTTCAAGCTCATTTGAGTTGTATGACTCCAAAGAGATAAGAGCTTTTCTTTAAAAATCAGACCAACAAATGCTAAAATTGTGAAGGTTTTATATCATTGTTAAGATGATTCCACTTGGTCTTAACTAAAAAAGAACATCTCATATCAGCGGGGAGACAGGCCTTATGAAGGAACAGCTACAGATATTATTTCATTTCCTGCCCATGGACATTTCAAATAGCTCAGAAAACTTACATAATATTATTCAATTTGTGGTAAATGAAAAAACTTTTGTGTTCGATCTTTTCGTTACATTCAGGTCAAAATGATAACAGATACAGAAAAGTCAGAGAATGAGATTCTGGAAATTAAGCTGACTTTGTGGCAGCACAAAATAACTGACCTCTCTTTTCATTTTGTTTTGCTATGAAAGGCTTTCAACTTGGATGCAGGAATTATGCAGGCAACCCCGAAGAGCAAGCAGAGAAGGAAGGCGCATTGGTGCCCAGCTTCCTGGCTTCCATTAGAGGCTCAGGCTTCTTGGAGTAGATCCTCATGACCTAGCCCAGTTTCACGCTTTCTCCCTGATCCTATCTCCTCTCCTCATCTCCTGATAGATGTTATGCTCCAGCCATGATGGGTTCCCTAAAATTTTTCAATCTTGCTGGATGGTGTCCCACCTCCATGTCTTTCAACGTATTTCCCCCCGCATTTAGAATGGTCTTCCCACCTTGTCTTAACCACCTTGTGTTCCTGGAAAACTCCAGTTCATTCCTTAGGATTCTACTCAGGCATGACTTCCTCCTGTCAGATCTTCCTAGATTCTACTTTCCTGTAATATCACCATGGCTCTCTTACTCATACGTACCTCCGTCTTTGCGTGCATCAACCTATACTGTTTCCATCTCTTTACCCTACATTTCTGTGTCTTCTATCTCCTGGGCTTACCACAGTACCTCACATAATAGTCACACGGGTGTTTGTTAAGTGAATTAGTGAATGGCTGCTTGGATGGATAAATGGCATCAGAGAAAAAAAGAATTTAGAGTATGAAAGGGATAACTTTGGAAATTACCTGACCTGGCTCCCACTATGCAAGCATCCTTTCTACAACATCCCCACAGGAGGCTCAGCCAGCTTGAACATCTCCAGGAAGAAGTCTCTAATTTCTGAGTAAATGTATTCTATTTTCAGATAGTTTTTCTTTTTATAAGGTTTTGTTTATTTGTACTATTTATCTGTAACATACTTTCTTGTAATTTCCATCTATTTATCCTAGAGCTTGCCTCTGGAGTAATGCGAAATGAGCCTACTGCCTCTTCTTTTTTTTTTTTAAGATTTTATTTATTTGACAGAGAGAGAGATAGCGAGAGCAGGAACACAAGCGGGGGAGTGGGAGAAGGAGAAGCAGGCCTCCCACTGAGCAGGGAGCCCGATGCGGGGCTCGATCCCACGACCCTGGGACCATGACCCGAGCCAAAGGCAGACGCTTAATGACTGAGCCACCCAGGTGCCCCGCCTACTGCCTCTTCTATTATCAAATCATCATGGATTCGTTCAGTCTTCTTCTCTCCAGGCTAAACATATAGTTACTTCAACACTTTTTCATCTGTCTTGCTTTCCAGATCTCTCCTCAGCCCACTCACCTTCCTAGGTATAGTCTCACACTGTCACTCCGAAAATGCGGTATCTACATTTGACCACGACGCCCAGGTGTGTTCTGACCCATGCCCGGTAGAGTTAGCGCTAATGACCTATGTTGGCTGTTGGCTTGAGAAGCTAATGTCACACAGGGCCATCTTCCCTGTCAATCTCACCACGACTTCACAACCCTGGAGTTCCCTCTGCCTTTAAATGGAGGTTCTACTTTTTCTTTCATAGCTAGAGAGTGATTTGTCCTTATTATGAAGCTTAATATGGTGAGTATGGGTTTATGGGCTGGTGAACAAAAATGTTTCACGGAGGCAACAATAAACAAACTGGTGCTAAGAGATCAGGACAGCATTATCTTAATGCACAAATTGGGCCTTCCAGGCAGGCTGACAATTACTTTCAAAACTGTCACTAGCTCAGTCGATATAATAGAAGATACAGATGGGATAAAGAGGCAAAGCTTTTAGCAATGTTGTTACGTGCGGGTTCGGTCTGAAGAGACAACCCCACCTCACAGCTCCACACATGAAGGTACCAAATGATCACTTTGGTCTGCTTGCCAGTGTCCTCGCGATCATTGACACGAGCGCGAGACTCTTCAGCAACAGATGAAAAGACAAGATCACACAGCTTGCTCTTCCAGGAGACACAGATTCAATAATACCCACGTAGGTGGGCAACATGAGGCCTCCTGGTGCCAGCTAGAACTCATCTTTCCAAGTCAACCTCTTTTACAAGCTCATGTGGCCACTTTGGCTTCAACTTGATTGACAAGGGGAAAAAAAACAAAACACAAAAACCCCCATGCAGAGGAAGACCCAGACTCCTATCTTGTCATAAAGCCTTTTGATTAGTTACTGGGATCAAAAAATACTTTTCACAGTCTTATCTTAGTCTGTGCATATTGGCTATCAAAGGTCTATATAGGAAATGTTAGCCTGAATTCAGAAATCTCAGTCTCTCTCTCTCTCTCTCTCTCTCTCTCTCACACACACACACACACACACACACACACACAGGCTCAGCATTTTAAAACAATAATACTGGGTTTGTGCTGGGGATTTGGATTATTTTTATTCTAGGAAGTTCCATAAGCCTGCCTCAGTCAATCTCTTCTCCCACACTTATAAGGAGCTGAATGTCTCCCCAACCGCACGCTGCTCACTGAATACTGATAAAACATAGCCACAGTTCAAAGTGAATTTCTACAATCTTACATTTACAAAGATTACAGAGAAAAGTCTTTGGATTCCTGACAAACGCAGTAAATCCTCTACCCCTTTCTTTCTTATGGGCTTAAAGCACAAGCTGATGGGAGAATCAGTGGTCTCTATCCTCTGATGTTCCTCCATGTAGACAAGGAGTATTAAATATTTGCTTTCTCATTCTTTGCGTTTCGGGGAGAAGAATTTTATTCAGAAACAAGTCTATGAAATAAAGAAGAGGAATGATGATTGGTGGGCTTTCTTATTAATCAACTTGTAGCAATTGTTTAACACGCTGTGGCTCAGTTAAGGCGTGTTTTCGTAGTGAGAAAATGAACACAAAATCTCACTTAAAATGAGACTAAAGAATTTCCTGATCTTCAGGGTTCACAGAAACTTAGAGCCAGAAGACCCATCGTGATTTAATTGAACCAGGATACTAAAAAGTGTTTGTATTTACTGGTCCCTCTGCATCGGGCACTGTACTGATCATGTACGTGTATTTTCTTATTTAATCCTCATAAAACACTATGTTACTATCTCCATTGCTTGGGCAAGGAAACTGAGGCCCAGAGAGGTTAAGTGACTCTCTCCAATCCACACACCTGAGAAGTAGGAGAAGCGCCTCTTCTTAACCTCTGTCCGGTCTTGTCCTCCTAATTCTAGAGAAAGGGAGCGAGGCCCCGAGATGCTCAGCAATTTTTCCCAGGTTGTCCAACTAGCTCGTGGCAGAGTCAGGGCCATAAGCCTAACATTTTGGCTTCTGATCCGGTGCCCTTTCTATGGCTTCTAGCTTTTAAGCTCTTCAGGGAACTGGAACGTGTTCCAGATAGTCAAATCAATATCCTTTCTTCAACAAAACTTAAAAACAAAAGCCAAGCAGGAAGTCACCTTGGTTTTGTCTTGCAAAGCTTAGTCATTAAAAGGAAAAAGAGGGGCGCCTGGGTGGCTCAGTCGGCTAAGCGTCTGCCTTCGGCTCAGGTCATGATCCCAGAGTCCTGGGATCGAGCTCCGCGTCGGGCTCCCTGCTCAGCAGGGGAGTCTGCTTCTCCCTCTCCCACTCCCCCTGCTTGTGTTCCCTCTCTCGCTGTCTCTCTCTCTCTGTCAAATAAATAAATAAAATCTTTAAAAAAAAAAAGGAAAAAGAAGATCTTCTGTCCCTTAAAATCGCCCTTTCTGGGCATGCGGCTACATAATGGGCATCCTCAGGCAAATGGAAGCAGGTCAACAGTGGGGCACAGAACCGTCTCTGCAGAGAAAATGACTCAGTATACTGCAGCTCACTGCTGCTTTAGGCCCTGGTTATGTGAAAAATCCAGTACTAGGGAAAAGCTAAGAGCAGTTTTGAAAAACAATTCTCAATAAACCCAGAAAAAAATGTGATCTATTAAAAATAAGAAAATATGTTTCGGCTATTGTTTTTGACGCCTGGATGCTGGTCGATATTTAAGGCAGAGTGAGGTTCGCTGGAATGCATTTGAGTGTGTGTTTCATGTGAACCTAAAGGTGACACTCGGTTGCTGGGCTTATCCAAGTTTGGTGCAGGTCACAAATGAAAATCACCGAACTGGGTTTCGGATAGAATATCTAATGGTTAGACATTGTCTCGGACTTGTCATCCTATTTGGCCCCTGGCCCCTGCTTTGCAGGGTCTCGGCGCCAAGCATAGATCATAGCATATAGTAGGAGCTTGGTAATTGTCTGCCGATGCGATGACTGATGGGAAGGTTTGGCTCAGATTACCCAGGTTTGAAGTAGGCCAGATCCTGCCTTCTAGAAGGATTTAAGAAACATAAAAGAGGACATAGAGAAGCTATCTGCCCATTATGAGGCTCTTTGGATGAAACAGAAGGAGGTTTTTATGTATTATTTGCTGTTTTATGTGCAGCTCCAAGCAGATGTGTGGATGGTACTCTCCTTGGCCCCAGACAGGAAGCCCTGTGATTTCAACTGCAACGTTTGAGATCATTAACCCTATGTCACAATACGGTCTTGGGAAAACTGGTGTGCGCTTTGCCAAGTTCCCAGTGATAGCAAAGTGCTCGCCTCCCACACACTGCCTCCCCGTAGGGCCGGCGGGGCCACAGGAAGTCCTAACGAAAGAAGGAAGCTCATCTCCTGCGACGGATGAAAAGAGCAACGGAGCCCTTTGGCATCACCCATCCTTCACCTAGATGTCCCCTTGGTCCAGTCTTCCCTAAAGACACTTCCTGAATGTCATTTATAAACTTGAAAGGGAGGCAATTGATCAGAGCAGTTTTCCAGGGAGGAGAGCTGTTCCAGTTTTCCAGGGAGGACAGCTGGATTTAAAATAACCTTAGGGGCACCTGGGTGGCTCAGTAGGTTAAGCAACCGACTCTTGATTTCGGCTCAGGTCATGATCTCAGGGTCGTGAGATCGAGCCCTGGGTCGGGCTCTGCCCTGGGCGTGGAGCCTGCTTAAGATTCTCTCTCTCTCTCTTTCTCTCTCTCCCTCTGCCCCTTGCCCCTCACCCCCACTCGTGCATGTGTGTTCTCTCTAAAACAAATTAAAATAACCTTAAAATGTACCTGTAGCTATCCACTTCTCAGGGCTGTTTTGAGAAGAAAAGGTCATCGATGAAACCTTCAAACAAGTAAATGGTACCTTGCTTCCAAAGAGGTCATACGTTAATACCTTGAATTTTATTGCTCAGAAGCAATAAAATAATCCTTTTTTAAAAAACCTAGTAAATGTCAGAAGTATGGACTTCCCCAGTTTTCCTGGCCTTTCTCTCCCAGCCTGTTCAGCCATGAACCCAGCAAGGCATGCTTTGAGGCTTCGCCCTTTAAACTTCACACAAAAAAATGGAGAAACTCCCTGGGTCCTCGGGGCTGCTACTTTAGAGACAGAGGGCCAGCTTATTAGATGGAGTTCGTTGACTGCAGGAAAGAGCCCACGCCTGGGGAGAAAAAGAGCCGGTTTTGGTTCGGCCACTGTCCACTGTGCCCCAGTGTCCTCTTCTATAAAAGGAAGGTGGGTGGGCTACATGCTTTCCAAGGTCCTTCTGAGTGTCAACAATTTATGATTCATCGTCATTTCTGACTTCCTCACGATAATGGTGCAAGAAAAGCAAACGAAGTAAAAATAGTTTTATCTGTAGCAAGATTACCAATTTCCAGGGAGTTGGATGTGAACCAGTGCGATCATAAATTTCTCTGAAAAAAAAAGCAGAAGCTGTTTATTTGGCATTACAACTGCAAAAACACGTGCTCATCAAAATGCCATTTCCTCTCGGTAATTAAAGCCTTGGCCAAAAATCCAAATACAGCCAAAGTTGCCTGGCAGCCGAGTGCGTGGCATGGAGTAGCTCGAAGAACATAGGGATGGATGTTGAAGTTCAAATTACGGCTCCACCATTTATTAGCTGTGTGACTTTGAGGAAGCTGCTTAAGCCCTCTGGGATTCAGTTTCCTCATCTGTAAAATAATGTCCATATCTCCAGATTGTTGTAAGAATTAAATCAGATAACATACCTAACTACCCTGGCAGGTAGCAGAAGCTCAATGAATTCATCCCTCCCTCCCACTTCCCACCTCCTCCCCCAGTATAATACAGGGAGAACTCAGCTCCTGCTCTTCAGAAATGTATAATCTTGTGATCAAATCAACAGCAATACATTTGAGAACAATTAGGTAACAGTGTCAGACAGCAGATGAGTGGTAAAAACCCAAAGGTGTTCTCAAAAAGACTGATATGGTCATGGAAGCTTCTTAGAGGAGGTAGGATTTACTAGAAGAGATCTCGTTTTCATCTTTGCATTTAAAAATGTATTGAGAGACTTTTGTTCTAAGTGTACAGGTGAGGAAATAAGCTCAGAGAAGGTAAGTGGCTTGTCTGAAACCACACAGCGTATACTGAGAAGAGCTGGGACTTGAATCCAGGTTTCTGGTTCCAGGTGCAGTGCTCTTTCCAAAGCCAAGAGGCTGAGCCAGAGTGGGCAGAGAGGGTTTGCTTAGGGTGACAGAATATGAGGCTGGACACAGATGTGGTAACATCGGCCATCAGAGCAGAACGACCTCCTCTTCTCAGCACGATTCCATCTACCCAGACGCACATACACACTGCTTTCCCTCTGTTAGCAACAGGTAATATGCTCTTTCTTTTATCCAAGACCAAAGACTAGATTTCAACCCATTTCCCCTTGTTAAGGGCTTGGCGCCTGCAATTTCCTTATTTCTTGCTTCTCATCAATTTCTCCCTGTTCACAGAAAGAGTCTTCAGGATGGTTGTCTCTATTTGCTACCTTTACTTCCTCACTTCCCTTCCCCTTTTCTCTGGCTTCCAATTCTACCAGTCAACTGAACTGGTAATCATCAAGGCCAACAATGACCCCTATCTTGGCCCAAAAGCCAATGGTCACTCTCAGTTCTCATCTTTCTTCTTTTCTCAGCAGGATTCAACATAGCCAATTACTCCTCCTTTTCTAAGACCTTTCTTCTCTCGGCCTCTAGAAATTCATGTTCTCCTGGTTTTTCTCTTATTTGCCTATTACTTCTCAGTCTTCTCTGCTGGCTCCTCTTTCTTCTTTGCCTGACTTCTAAATGGAGGACCGAGGCTCAATTCTTCGATCTTGTCATGGGCTGAATTGTGTCCCTTCAAATTCACATGTTGAAGCCCTGACCCCCCAGTACCTCAGAATGTGACTGTGTTTGGAGCCAGGGCCCGTAAGGAGGGGACTAAGTTAAAAGGAGGCTGTCTGGGTGAGCCCTAATCCAATCTGACTGGCGTCCTTATAAGAAGAAGGAATTCGGACACACAGAGACATCAAGGGCACATGCACAGAGGAAAGACCGTGTGAGGACATAGTGAGAAAGAGGCCATCTGCAAGCCAAGGACAGAGGCCTCAGCAGAAACCAACCCTGATGACGTCTTGATCTTGGATGTCCAGCCTCCAGAACCCTGAGAAAATACATTTCTGTTGTTGAAGCCCCCCAGTCTGCAGTGTTTTGTCACGGCAGCCCTAGCGAACTGATACAGACATCTTCTCTTCTCTGTTTTCAGTGTCTACACTCACCATCTTTCTGATTGCATCAGGTCCCATGGCTCTAAATACCATTTATTTGCTGACAAGTCCCAAACTTCTATCTGTAGCCTCCCCATCTCATATAGCCACAACTCCAGTTGGACGTCTAACAGGCATCTTCAACTCAAAAGTATTTTTTTTGTTTTTAGTCCAAGACCCAAGCTTTTAACCATCATAATAAATTAGAGCTATTTCCTTGTACACATCTACTAATGTGGACTGTGACTGTGTTATTAGTTTTTTTCTTTGGTCTATTTTGTTTTTGTTCTTATCAAAATACTGGTGACTCATACTGTGCTTGAGATATTCTCCCCTTGGAGGGCTGTCAGGACAAATATTCCTCATGATGTACTTTGGCAATTGATTTTTGAAAACCTAAATGCAGTTCTTTCACTTTATCCTTGTTAAATTTCTTCTTCTTGGTTCTGACCTATCCTTATAGCACATCGAGATTTTGAAACTTAGTTCTGTCATCCATCATGTCATTTTCTCCCTTCTCTTGGTGTCATTCACAAACTTGATAAGCAGGACTATTTTCATTTAAGTCTCAAAGAAAAAGTTGAACAGTGCAAGAGCAAGAAGAGAGCTCTGTATGCAGAGCCCCCCACCAAGTTGTCCTAGGTCTGATAATCTACACTCTGGCCACAGCTACGCAACCAGTTGTCGATCTAGCTAACTAAACCACCACCTAGCCCTTATATCACCTTCTTGTCCTCTAGGATAGCATATGAGACTTTGTCAAATGCCCTGCTGGAATCAAAATATCACAAAATTATGGCAGAGTGGTAGCAGTGAGACAGAAAAATAAGAGATAGGCTGTTTCAAAGGAACATGAATTTCATGGCACTTGGGTATGAGGAGAGAGGAAAGACATTCAAGTACAGTACAAGTACAAGGCTGCGTCCTGACATCTCATGGATTGCAGAGGTGGGTTTTGTTTGTTGCTCTACACAGAGATTTAAAAAAATTTTGGTAGGTTGCCCAACGATAGGAATGACAGAAGAGTACTAACTACAGTTCTATGTGTATGAAGTTCTAGAACATGAAAACTAATCTATGGTGGAAAAAATCAGAACAGTGCTCATCTTGGACGGGGAAAGGTAGGATGTGACTAGGAAGAGACACAAAGGAACTTTCGGAGGTGACGGAAATGTTTTCTATCTTGATGGGCATTGGGGCTATATTATACAGGTAGATGTATTTGTCAAAATGCATCAAATGGTACACTTAACATTCAGGCACTTCATTGTTTGCAAAACTGGCCTCAATAAAAGAACAAAATACTGTGAACAAATACCTAATGCAAGTGATATACATTGTGAAGTGACGCAAATGACACACATTGAGAAGTATTTAGGGGGAGCATCCTGATACCTGTAGCTGACTTTGAAAAGCACTGAAAAGATGAGTTGAGAGATAGATACATGATAAAGCAAGTACAGGAAAATGTCAATGGTAGAATCGAGATAATGGGTGAACATATATATGAGTGTTCAATGTAAAAGTCTTTTAACTTTTCTGTGTATGTTTAAAATTTTTAATAATAAAATGGTAGAAATAAAACAGAGAAAAAAACAGACAGCTTGCCCACATTTAAAAATTGGAAGATTTTCCATAAAGATCTAGATATCTGGCCTTTCTTAAAAAGTTGGAAGACCTGATAAGGCTAGTTTTCTCTACAGCTGGAATTGAGTTGTGCCCCACAGGACCCACCACTCCTATTGTTTCCCTGATGGGGACAAATTGCACTGGTCTTTGTTTGCTGGGATCTGGTCTGCTTTGCTTACTTGCCTGGCAGCTCACAGGCAGCTAAGTGTTTGACCTCTGCAGTGGGTTTAAGCACTCAGCCTTTGGCTTCACATGGACCTGGACTTACTCCTGGAGCAACTTTATATTCTCTGAACCTCAGTGTCTTCATTGGTAAAATAATCACAATACTTACCTCACAGGACTGTTGTGAAGATTAAATGAGATAATGTAAGTTTCTAGCACAGAGTAGGTTCTTAATAAATAATAGGATTCCTTGCAACGACATGGATGGAACTAGAGGGCATTATGCTAAGCAAAAGAAGTCGGTCAGAGAAAGCCAAGTGCCGTATGATTTCACTCATATGTGGAATTTAAGAAACAAAACAGGAACATAGGGGAAGGGAAGGAAAAATAAAATAAGATGAAAACAGAGAGGGAGACAAACCATAAGAGACTCTGAAATCTAGGAAATAAACTGAGGGTTGCTGGAGGGGAGGAGGGTGGAACTGGGTGATGGGCATTAAGGAGGGCACTTGATGGAATGAGCTACCTCTGAAACCAATAATACATCCTATGTTAACTAAATTGAATTTAAATAAAAATTTTTTTAAAAGTCACAGGATTCTTTCTTAAGGGTTTGAGTCGAAGTTGTTGTCAAGATCAGTAGTCTCGATGAGCAGTAGATAGGAGAACGGTGCTAACCTTGGCAGAAACAGGGTGGTTGAGTTGGGAAGAAGAGCAGGCAGAAAATAAAGATGTGTCCAGTTGTAGGCAAGCAGAGGAGAGGTAATGGCTGGACATGGGAGCTGCAGCATGCTCTGGGCATCCGAAGACAGGAAAGTGAAGTTCAGGGCAGAGATCAGGGCTGGAGACAGACTTTCAGAGAGTCCCCTTTAAATAGGTGATCGTTGGAACCATAAGAGCGGGTAAGAACTTTGAAGCAGACCGTAGAGATGTGAGCGGATGTTCAAGGAGTGAACCTCAAGGACGATCACCCACAGGTTGGCAACAGGAACGGCAAAAGGAGGGAGAGAAGCTGGAGTATTTCCTCAAGACCAAGAGAAGACAGTGTTTAAAGGAGAGAGGGGTGTGAATAATCAGAAGCTTGTGGGAGCATAATGCAGAAAAGTGGTCTCCCCTTCCCTGTCAAGCAAGGTTTTCAGATGGCAGTCAGGCCCCGGGCTGCCACGTGCAAACTAAGCGTCATAGTCTTTAGGAAACAGAAGCACCATCTGGCCGCAATCATAATTCTGGTAGTCCTACCGAGGTTGAAACAATATACGCCGTCACAGGAAAGAGAAATAAAATGTCTTCTTCATACCAGGCAGTATCAGACCTTGGGGGAATTGGAAGAGGAGATAAGTGACAAGCTTTTCAACTTTTCATATTTCTTTCCATGGTGACTTGGTATGAAACTGATTTTGAAATCAACATTATACTTGGTATCAACTTATCAATATGGGACTCGAATGATATTTAGTTATGTTATATATTATATTATAACCCTAAAATCCGTGGCTGAGTTGACATTCATTCTTTCAACAATGGATAGTAAATGAAAATGTTTTAAACCAAGGTAGCACTATGATTTGAAAACTGGTTTTTGGAATCACTACTTTAAAACAATGTTACCAGGGCACCTGGGTGGCTCAGTTGGTTAAGCGTCTGCCTTCGGCTCAGGTCATGATCCCAGGGTCCTGGGATCGAGCCCCCCACCCCCCCACCCCCTGTCAGACTCCCTGCTCAGCAGGGGAGCCTGCTTCTCCCTCTGCCTGCCGCTCCCCGTGCTTGTGCTCTCTCTCTGTCAAATAAATAAATAAAATCTTAAAACAAAACAAAACAAAACAATGTTACGGTGGAGATATATAGTCCTTGTTTTAAGCCTTGGATTCTACTCATATATTAATGTGATTATTTAGCTGTGTTGGGAAAGAACACATTTCTTATCTGAGCTCAGTGTCAAATTTTCTGTTTGACACCAGTCGTACATTGATATTAAAGACATGTATAAAAATGCATTCTTCACGTTTCAAAAAAGTGATGATATTAATTCCCTGATCAGCATTATTTCCCCAAATTCCTCTTAAAAGTGCTCTTAGAAAATGTATTTCCAGAAGCTCATGAAATTGCACCTGGGATTTCTCCTGTTCATAAGCTGAGCGTGCTACTGGGTTATCCGCTTAGCAAATAAAGCCACAGGAAGGGTTTTGCAAGTTTCATCTATTTCTGTTGTTACCATTTTCCACTAGGCTGCCTAGCTCGCTTCTTTAAGCCTAACTTAAATGTTCCCAATGTTAGCAGTTTTCATTTACAGCTTCCAAGTGATAAGATCTACAAAAATTTCAGAACTCATATGTGGAATCAAATTCTTAAGACTCACCACACAGATCTAGCTGTTCAACTTTTCCAAATGCCAGGCCCAGGGCTCTGTTGACTCACTGACAGATCTCAGCCAATTATCCAGGTATCTTCTGTTTTCCTTCTAAAAGGTGGCTAAATACACCATAAGACAAAGGGAATTTGTGCCTTCATCCTTAAATGTGCTCATACTTTATTTCTCACGGGCACCGTTTCAGCACCGAAAATAATGGGTTGTATTTAAGTGAATAAAAATTGTCATTGTTGCAAATGGTATGTCTTGAGATAAACCAGAAGTCTCTTTCAGCATGTTTGAAAATTAGTTATAAACTAGTAAAGGATGGAGGCTGAAAAAAAATTAACGAGACATCAAAAAGCTTCATCGCAAACCTGACTTCAGCCACCAACGTATTTCGACACCACCTGACATGTTTTTCATCTTGAATAGTATTAAAAATTGTTTAATTAGGATTGCACAGTTTGCTTCAAATTTAAATCCAGTGAAGATCTTGTTGTATAGTAAGTTGTAAAAGATTTTTACAACAAGGTAAGCTGTAATTGCCTGGTCTTAAAAAGGAAGGGGTTTTAAAACAGTCTTCCATCCTCGAATGAAAACAGAAAATTATATTCTTTTGTATTTGAAGTCATCTATCTTCTTTTAAACTTCATTTATTACATGCTCTCTAACCTTCTGTATTAGTTCAATCTTTCATGGAATTCTTTGTTTTCATGTACAGTCAACTCTTGATTATCTCAATTCAACAATACAATTGAACAAATATTTATTGAGCATTTGCTAATGGTACAGCTAATCTGAAATAGCAGACCATTAAAAAAATAATTCATATTTGGTTTCACAATACATTATGATTTTATTATAAAAATACCTTGATTTGTATAGTGCTTTATAATTTTCAGAGTACTTTCACATACATTATCTCATTTGATTTTATGCAGATTCACTTCCCTGCTTAGGAGAGGCTGATTTGGCTTAGGCTGATTGATATTAATATTAATTTGCATTCACTAAGCACATTCTGGCTGAACAGCAGGAGCGGGAGGCTGCTGGAGTGTGCTGGGGAGAAGTGAGCTCGCCTGCGATTACAGCTCTGAGCCGGACAATAGGGCTGATGCACATAATAAGGCGGTAATGACCACACATACACACTGGCATATATGCCTTAATTTATTTTTCCATTGCTATTAACCACTGAAACAGGCATTTTGGGGGTTTAAAATGGATAGCTAATTATGATGGGCAAATAGGATGGCATAATAATTGTGTTTGGATGAGTCACTCACTCAAGATCTAGTAGTTGAGGAAACCTTTGTGACTATCAGTACTGATTCTGAGAAAAGAACTTAAATGGAAATGAACAAAGTAACCACAGATAAGACTTCGGCATCAGCTCGGGAAGTGGAGGCTGATGGCAGCAAATTCATTAGCAGAGGAGCTTCAGATGCTGATTTTAGCCAAAGAAGGAGCAGCGGCCATCTTAGCTCTGGAAGCACGCTCATACTTGGGTTTCACTGGCAGGGTAAACTGAGGTGTGCGGAGAGTATTGGCACCCGTGCTGGAGATTGGGTTTGCATTCCACATTACAGCTTGTTAACTGTGAAATTCAGCTGTGCCGGCTGCAAAAACAGTTCACAGTTCACAGCTCACAGGGTTCTTGTGGGGACTCCGGGAGATAATGTGTATAAAGTGCTCCACACAGGGCCTGACACATCGTAAGCATGGGTAAAATGATAGCTATTACTTAGAGTAGTTTTTAAAAATTACCAACACTCATCACTCATCCTCTCTAGGAGCACAGCCCATGCTCTCCAGCCCATGGCAGCCATTTGGAAACAGAGTGCCTGTAGCAGACGGTAGGTAGTAGGTGCCGTGCGCAGGGGCTGGTAAGTAGAGAGGAAGGGAGGCCATATTCATTTCCCGTATGCAGACAGTGAACTCGGGACAGACAGGAGTTTGAGCAGACTGGCCAGCAGAAGCATTTAGACAGAGGCTGAAAGCCAACCTCACTGCTTCCCATGGAATGATGAGATGCGCAGAAGCGGGAGAGGCCCTTGTCTCCTCTTTATTGAGCGTAGATCACATGGAGCCTTGACGTCCATGACAAACCTCCCCACGTCGCCTCCAATTGCCAAAGGTGGACCTTGGCTTTGGCACCCCAGCAGCCTAGAATGGCAGGAGAGGACCGGAGGGGTCTAGGCCTAGAGAAAAGAACATTAAACAAGGATCCAACTTGTTTGGCATGACGAATCAAGGCTTCTGCCAGGAGAGGAACACACACAGGGGACCAGGAGGGAGAGAAGCTCTCAGAAACGAAGAGGTTGTGGCAACAGGAGAAATGATGTACGTAGCAGTCATGCTGGGTTAACGCAATGCCTTCCAAACATAAAGGCAACCTGATAGGTTAGTTCAAGTTTTTCAAATTGTGGAAAGAGCCGAGATGCCCTTCAACAGATGAATGGATAAAGAAGATGTGGTCTATACATACAATGGAATATCACTCAGCCATCAGAAAGGATGAATACTCAACTTTTACATCAACATGGATGGGACTGGAGGAGATTATGCTAAGTGAAATAAGTCAAGCAGAGAAAGCCAATTATCATATGGTTTCACTTATTTGTGGAACATAAGGAATAGCATGGAGGACATTAGGAGAAGGAAGGGTAAAATGAAGGGGGGGAAATCGGATGGAGAGATGAACCATGAGAGACTATGGACTCTGAGAAACAAACAGGGTTTTAGAGGGGAGGGGGGTTGGGGGATGGGTCAGCCCGGTGATGGGTATTAAAGAGGGCACGTACTGCATGGAGCACTGGGGGTTATACGAAAACAATGGATCGTGGATCACTACATCAAAAACTAATGATGTGTTGTACGGTGACTAACATAATAAAATTTAAAAAATTTAAAAAAAAAGTTCAAGTTTTTCAGACGGAGAAGTTGCTGTTAGTTTCTTTGGGGCCGCAGATCCTTTTGGAAATCTAATGAAAGCTATTCTCCCAGGAAAGAAGTAGATGGGCACCTATCCGCAAAATGTGGCATGCAATTTTAAGGGGTTTATGGACCATGTTAAGCTCAAATTAAGAACCTCTGCCATCCAAGGACACAGGTTAGCCTGCAAGTGATATCTCAAAAGATGTGAGGGGAGTTCCAGATCTCAAGAGACTGCAAAATTTTTGCCCGGTGTTTACCTCAGTATTGAGTGAAATGAGAAGAGACCAGTTAAGCTTCCTCATCAGGACAGGGGCCCTAATGATCCCAAGCAAGGATACCATTTTGTTACCAATAACCTCCAATTTCCACCAAAGGAATCATACTATCACTGGTGAATTCCTCCTGGGTCCAAGGGGCTGTTCTAATAAGGAGAAATAAAGGAAGAGTGAAATTCTGGAGAGAGGTGTTCTTCCCTGTTGGGCAAGAGATGGTTTCAGAATTTCAGCTCATAATCTGTCATATGCGTCTTTACGTCTCTGCACTGGGCACTAAGAAGACTCACTGTCGGGCCCCAGAGCCACTCTTTATTTTAGGCACTATCTTTCCCTACCTCGGCTTCACCATCAGCACACCCTACCAGCAAAAGAGGAAGACTAGCTGAGCACTTCAGGTGGTCACAAATCGAGTCACCACCATAAATAATGGAATATTTCTTGTTTAGACACTTTCAAGTTCCACAACTCCAGAAATAGCGGTTTAAATGACTTAATTTTCTTCTCCATTGACTTTAATGAAGATCTCCTTGGATTCAGCCATCCGGCAAACGTAAACTCTCAAAGAGTGCTGCAAGTGTTTGGCTTGGGCCAGGAACATCTGAGAAATGGACTCTGGTTATGCAACTGAAATATGAATTTAGATTAAATGTTCTCATGACAAAGCCCTAAAAGGTTAGGTGTTCATTTTAAAAGCTTGTGTACTCCAATATGACTTCAGTGGCATTTCAAACACTCGAGTGGATGGACCTCAAGCCCGCAGACGTTTGTGTTTCTTCTTTTCATGTTGTTTTATTTTTCCCTCAAGGACACCTTTAGCATCCTGCTCTCATCCTGGGAGGCTTGGATGCTGGAACTTTCCTCTTTCTTTTCTTGCCCCTGGAGGCCAAACTAACCTAACACGGCCCAGGGCATGGAGATGGCAGATACTGGCTTTGAGAAATCTGGAGGCTGGACAGGAAAGAGCAAAGCTAAAATAAGGGACAACTATGAAAGTAAGTAGGTGTCAGAAAGCATGGGAGGGGGACAGAGCAGTAAAAGTTCTCAGCCCAGGAACACAGCCCGATTTTAGATTTAAGGTTAGGATGTCGATTTGTTTGGATTTAAGGCACTGGGAGCCTAAGAGTCCCAAACTGCCTGGGATGGGCATGAGCTTTGTTATAAACACTGTTTTTTTGTTTTGTTTTGTTTTTTGTTTTTTGTATTCTGTGATGACCTTAAGATGACATTAACAAAACGTGTCGTGCATTCATTTAAATGTAGTGACGCTGTTTAAATTAACTATTGTTAACTATGCTCCTTTAGTAATTGTAAAATGAATTGTCATTTAATCATAAGTTTGTCCTAGGGCTAAATTGATAATTATCATAAGCCGAAAACCCCCCTCACTTGCAGACATGTTCGGTACATTAGGGCCACCGGTTTTAAAATTAATTTCCCTGAATGGTGTCAACAAGGGTGACCTGATTGTCAGCATGGGCCAGCACCTCTCCACCCGGACACACTGAGATTCAACTCAGAAGAGCCCAAACATCTTAGATGGATCGGAGCGGTCCAGAACACCCAGAGGGATTAGGGTGAGACCAGACACAGACCCCTTTTGGGCACTGAGCTGATACCTTGATTCCTGGGAGGTTGCTGGCCTTGGATCTGGCCATATTGTACTCTTCTCTTCCCCTCTCCCGCTACAAGAGTTTGAGTGGTTATGGATTGTTTGATTAAAAAAAAAAAGATAATCAGATCCAATGATGTGCATAATAACTTATGTTTACTTAGCCTTACTGTATGCCAGGCACTGGGATGACCCTCATTTTATAACTAAGGGGCCCCAAGGTTGTCACTGTCCAGGGAGACCCGTTTAGTAAGGGGCAGATCCAGGATATGAATGTGGGTCTGGCCGACTCCAAAGCTCATGTAGCAGGGCAATTCTGCCTCCTGGTCTACAAGTGCTTTTGCGAGTGTTGCTTTGATAAGGTTCATACCAGCTCTCAAGATAACGGAACATCATAATACCAGGAGGCCACTGGCCTGAGTCTATGGTGACCCCGAGGACTTAGAATTCGCATGTTGATCCCCGTATTACACCAACTACCTCCTTGTCCTCGCCCACACGCTTGTGTCCCTTGGACTGATTGTGATCTCATTCAGGATCCGGAAGATCCCGTCTATCAGTCCCAGGGCTTTCCTGCCTTTATGTGCTGAGCAGTCAGCCTGGGTGTGGTGTGGGGACAGGGAAGAGATAAGACGGGGCCCAGTATTTGTCCTTGAAAAGCTCATGTTCTGTCTTGTGTGGATTCTAGAAAAGCCCAGTGGATTGACCGCAGAAGCCTGTCTCCAACACCACTGGATACCTGTACGTGATGGTTTACAGGGACGCAAACTGTGAGCCCAGGGCCATGTGGCGGAAGGCATCAAATCCAACTCGTCTGTGCAAAAGCTTTTTTGTTTTTCTTTTCTTTTTAAGGTTATTGCCTTCTCCTTCTCCTTTCCACAATTAGACAATTTAAGCATATGAAAACCACCAAATAGGTCGTGTGCTAATTAGTATGTTTGTGGACATGGAGATGAGCCCTGAGAGAAAGTGTGCATCATGGAAATTCAGTCACAAGTCAAATATTCCCCCAAAATGTCTGCGGCTAATCAGAGAAATTCAAGTACAGGCTTTGCTGATTGATAGGCGTGACCAAGCAATTCCCCACACTATAAAGCGGCCTCCATGCAACCACCCACATATTGGCTGATACCTGGGAGAAGCACAATATAGTTCAAGCTCTGGCGATAGTGAGAGGAAACTCTGAAAAGGCTGTTTTTTCCAGCCCAGAAATAATATATTGCCCATGACCATCATTTCTCAATCTCCCTAAAGAACCAGCCTTCAAAGATTTAAATAACTACAAGGGGATTTAGAAAGTCAGACCAGAAAGAGCCACAGGCAAAGATTAGTGTCAGGAAGGCTGACAGGTAAATTGTCGTTATGGTGTGCTAGGTGGAGAGAAATGTGTGTAGCCTGTCACTAATTTCCCTCACTAATTTCCCCTAACAATGGGGTGGTCCAACCCACACGATCCAGCTCCATGGATTAGGAGTATAAATCAAGCTTCCTGCATCACCAAACATATTATTATTACTTAACACTTAATGAGCACCCACGATACGCTGCAAGTTGGTTCATCTCAACAATAGAGGCTCAGTTTTATTCATAACCCTTCATAGGAAGCCGCAATGGGAGTTCAAGTTTACTTCAGGCTTCTCGTTCTTCAGAGGTGAGGGATAATGTTGTTGGGGCTGGGCCAGCTTTGTAAGGCCTGTGAAAAGTCATTCCTTTGGGCTCCTCTGCTTCACTGGGACTAAATAATAAAAGAAGGGAAAAACGAAGAAAAAGGAAAGAGAAAAGAAGAAAACCCCTCACAGAGGGAAATAGATCAGGGGAAAAGCAGACCAGATTCGGAAATGGGGCAAACCACCCCCCATCAAGGAAAACAGGCAAGTGCCCTGGTCCTGTGTGGAGAGAGGTTCCTTCAGCAAGCACGCATCAGCCTCTGGACGCTTGTCCGGAGGCGAGTGTAAAGCCCGAGCCCGGAATGGGGCAGTTCAGTCCCGTTTGCCCCAGGGAAACCCACTGCAGTCTTATCCCTCCTGAGTCGCGTTCCCACCGGCCTGAGTCCCGGCACTGGGCCTGGCCTGCAGCGGGGGCTCAGGGACTGGCTCTTTACACAGCAACTGCTGAGACCACAGGCAGACCCGACGTGTGTACAGAATTTACAAATAGGCCATATTATTGGGTTTGGGGGCTGGTTTTAATAGGTGTGGGAAGGAGTGGCTAGAAACCACTGTGTGGAGAGCCAGGACCTCAGAAAAGGTGGCAAATATAAAAGTCACTTATAATTCATCGAGAAATTACCACTGTTCGCATTTTATTTATTTTTAAAGATTTTATTTATTTATTTGAGATTGAGAGAGAGAGAGAGCGTGAGCAGGGGGGAGAGGGAGAAGCAGGCTTCCCGCCGAGCAGGGAGCCCGATGCGGGGCTCGATCCCAGGACCCTGGGATCATGACCTGAGCCGAAGGCAGACGCTTAACGACTGAGCCACCCCGGCGCCGCGCCCCCCCCTGCCGCCCCCCATTCACATTTTAGGATAGTCTTTGCTTTTTCTTGATTTGGATGGTCCATTGGATGGTATCTGTATGTCTTTCTCCACTTTCTCTCTTCTCCTGGGGCAGTGTCCACGGCCATTGAGCACCCATTTCTTTAGCATCTCACAGAGCTCCTAGAAACCTCGGAGTGGGAAATGACCTGAGAGGTCATGTCCTCCCAGCCCCTAATGTTGCACTTGAGGACACTGGGGGCCAGAGGGAGGAAGTGACCTTCCAAGGTTGCACAGCCAGTAAGTAGCAGAACCAGGATTTGAGGCCAGGTCAGGGCAAGTTCAAAGTCAGATACTTAGCCACTACAGTCTATATATGAAATAGGCTTCCTTCCCTTCTCAGAGGGAACAAGACCTGTTGTTTATGAAAAGCTGATCTCTAATACCACAGAGGGGCAGAGAAGGTGAATGAGGAGAGAGAGGAACCCGACCGGCAGGGCCCAGGCCTGGCGGGTTGGGGGTGATTTAGCTCATGCATGTAACGCGTAGGTGTGTTCTGAGCCAAGCCCTGCGAGTAGGAAGCTGTCGGGCCGAGGGAGAGACCGGGAGGCTGCGGAAATCAGCAGCGGCTAGGAGCCCGTGTTTCCCCGGTGCACGGGGGGGGGAGGGGAGGGACGACGCTGACAGAGTGTAAATTGGTCAGTGGGAACATCCGAGTTCTCACTCCCTCCTTCCACGCACGTTTATTGAGCAGCTATTACGTCCGAGGCACTGAGAGCGGCGGTGGGGAAAACACACACAGTGTCTGTCCTCGTGGAGCCGACCGCCTTGCGGGACAGACGGATTTCCGTGGAGCGATCCCTGTCCTGTGGGCTCATGCCGAGGTGGGCCCGAAGCCAGGGATGCCGCACGAAGGGAGCCACGCCTGAGGCAAGGTGTGAGAATAACGAGTCCCCGGGCTTCCCGCAGCCGCCCGGCCCACCTCCGACCCGGCACCGTGTCGCAAATGCCCGCTTACTTCTCCGCCCTTGAGAGGAGGGAGCGGGTCTGTCACGGTCACTGGTTCTTGCTGGCTCCCAGCAGTGCCCGGCCCGTAGCAGGTGACCAGTAATTACGTGTCTGGTGACTTGGTGAGCGCGTGTACGCGGGTCGGGGCTGCCGGGACGCGGCAGGTGCTCAGCTAACGGTAGCTCTTTTCTGCCTCTGTACTGTCTCCCCGCTTTCTCATGAAAGACCTCACAGTGCGTGTGTTCCAGACTCACTTTTCTTATGCAATTCTCATAAAGACCCTTCGAAATAAGGCATCTTGAGTTTACAGCTAAAGACATAACTAGGTTCAGAGAGATGAAGCAACTTGTTCAAAGTCACTTAGCTCGTCAATTGCAAAGACGGGATATTGACCAGAAGCTGCCTGACTCCGACTCCTGAGCTCGTAGCCACCGAGGTGAAAAATGCGGGGGTTACCTGGAGTTGGGTGCTTCTTGCTTTGCCGTAGCCTCTGATGCCTAGTCTGAATGTCCCTGTGCTCCGGGCGTATCCAGCAGAAGCGAGAGAAATACAGTGGCCAGAAGGCCGTGGAGGGGGGAGGCAGGAGCCAAGGAAGAACAGAGGGACTCCCATATCCCTGTGAAGGGCCACATGTCGGCGAGAGGACTTTGACACACAGGTGCTTTGATTTCCCCCCCCCGCCCCCCCCCCCCCCGCAGCATTTCTTCTAAACCCTCTAAAGCCATGATTCTCACACATCTCTGTCTCAAACGATCCCTTCACGCTCTTAAAAATTATGGAGAACCTCTAAAGGCCTACGGTTTATGTGGCCATATCTACTGCTATATATCGAATTAGAAATTAAAACTGAGAAATTTAAAACTATCTCTTCATTCATTTGCAAAGAATAAATAGTCCATCGCAGACATTTTTATGAAAAATCACTACATTTTCCAAAACAAAAGATTTAGTGAGAAGAGTGGCATTTGCATGTTTGCAAATTTCTGTAATGTCTGGCTTAATGAAACACAGCTGGAGGACCCTCCTCCGCTTCTGCATCCAGTCTCCAGCTATGTTGTTTGGGAGGCAGTGGATGTGGAAGAACTGTTGCACACAGAAATGTAATTGGCAAAAGGAAGGAAGCCTCTCAGGGTTCCTCTGATCCCATTTGGAGAACCCAAACTCTGAGACTGACTTGTTCTTCCAAAGTCTGCTTGCTACCTGCAAACATTATATTAGGGCCACATCTTTGCCAAAGAGAAACAAAAAGTGCCAGACCTTTTCAGGAGGAACAACATTTCGGAGCTGCCAGCCCACCACAAAAATAGACTTGGCTTAAAAGAATAGCCCTCCATGAACCGCATCAGTCCAGGAAGCTAAACAGCCTGATTGCCCAGGCTCAGAATGGGCTAATTGAAGGATTGGCAGAAGGGCATATAATATAGCTTGGGAATTAGGGGCATAACTCGCTTCTTCCCCAAGTGCCCAGCTTGAGAGGGCCTTCTTAAGCGGTCTTATTTTTATCTCCGATTTTGAGAATGGCAGGGCCAATTAAACACCCACTCCAGTGTTCCAGGCTAACCCATTATGTTTCCATTCAAATGTCATTATTATTAAAGGTAATTGTAGGCGGAGGAGCAGAATCCAAAAGTGCCCTTTGAGACCATCATGCTTTTTTCTTTCTTTCTTTTTTTGAGAGAGAATGAGAGAGAGAGAGAGAGGGAGAGAGAGAGAACAGGAGAATACATTTTGAGAAGGAGAGAGCCTTGCTGAGTTCTGGGAATCGGAACCAGGGAGGAGGAGAGGTAGGTGTTCATTTAGGAGCTGGCAAAGTACAACCTCCTGACTCCTAGGGAGTAGAAGTTTCCTCCATGTCGGTTACAAAGTAACACTGGATCTGACCACCAAGAAAAGCCAATACCTGTTTGAGTCTCTTACTGGAGGGGTAAGAGTGCGGATGGATAAGGGTGCGGAGGCACTGTACTGCTTAAAAGCCCAGATGTGGAGGGAGTTTCAAGCCTGGCCCCCAAACCTGGGCAGCCCAATCTTCTGCTTCTGATGTCAACGTCTACTGATGACTTGAAAAATGATGTCACTTAAGAGCATGAGCAAGGGGCGCCTGGGTGGCTCAGTTGGTTAAGCGACTGCCTTCGGCTCAGGTCATGATCCTGGAGTCCTGGGATCGAGTCCCACATCGGGCTCCCTGCTCAGCAAGGAGTCCGCTCCTCCCTCTCATGCTCTCTGTTTCTCATTCTCTCTCTCGCAAATAAATACAATCTTAAAAAAAAAAAAAAAAAATTAAAAAAAAAAAAAAGAGCATGAGCAAGATGTCCTTCTCTCAAATTCCCCCAGGGGTTCCAGGAAAGGCCCAAGGGGAGGTGAGCTTTGGGGGACCAGCAGGCTGTGCCCTGCCACCTCTTTGAGGGGCGGGGACCCAGCCCCCAGACTGCCATCTATGGACATGAGCCGCCTTCCTGCTCAGCAGGGCCTTTCCTTCTTTGGCAACATCTGGTCTCCTGTCAGTGTCATCTCCGGGAGGACCTGTTGACTTGCTGAGATCCAGAAAAGAAGGACCTGTGAACCTCTGTACGTAGCACGTTCCGCTGTACGAACAGCAGACAACGCACGGAAATCATTAAAGGGGGGGGGCGTTCAACTAGACAAATGTGCATCTCCCCACGCACTCCTTGTCTCCTACCCTACTCCCCCCATCCCCCCCCAGACATGCACACGCTCCCATACCACATGTTGTGTGATGCTATTTTGAAAGGTGGCAAAGTTAGGTAGGTGGATAAACATGAGCTCAGTGACGACATTTTTGTGGTGAGACAAAATTTCATGTTGTATCTAAGCATCTGTAATTTGGAAGCTCATTATCATTGCCATTGGGGCCTTCTGTCGAGGGATGGCAGAAGGGAAGTCAAAAGAGTCTTCCTGAGTGATTAGAGCGATCTGGAAACGCTCTAGTGTGTGTGTGTGTGTGTGTGTGTGTGTGTGTGTGTGTGTGTCTGGATGGTGAGAGGATTGTGGCATTTCTGGGACTACTGAAGGGCTTTGTGACATTTCTCCTGCCCTGATTGGGCTACAAAAGTGCCACCTGGATGTATTCTGTCTGTCTCTCTCTGCCTGTGTATCTCTCTGTCTCGGTCTCTCTCCTTCTCTCCAGCCCTGTTTCACTCCCTGTGTTGCCCACACGGCCACACTTCAGCAGCAGAGAGCTTTGCAGAGGGTAGCAGTTACCCCACCCATCTGTCCCTGGATCCCCTGCATCTTAGCTGTCACTCACCCTACGGAATCTCTCGCCTCCTCCAGCTCGGTCACCCTGGGGGCTGGAGCCCTGCCCTCCCAGTTGTCCTGGCTCAGCTACTCTTGCCCTCTCCCCAGCAGACCCAGTCACTCTCTGGCATTCACCAACTGTGAGCTCGGGCCCCTTCAGATGGCCTGGGCCCCTGAGAACTGCTCCATTGGCCTCCACCTGGCAGGTCTCCCCTGTTGCATTGAGTTTGGGAGGGCTTCGGCTCAGTTCTATCCGAGGTGTGAACAGGGCTGACTTCAAAATGGCTTCCTCAAGCAGCAAGACTGTTCACAGAAGGACTCAACAGGGTAAAGAGAGAAAGCAGGTTTTCTAGAGGCTTCATGGTGTAACAGCTTGAGAGTCTTCTAGAACTCTCAGTCCCCATTTGGGCACTTAACTAGTTGCACGATTTGGGGCTTGTTATTGAGCTATCTGATGCCTCAGTTCCCTCACTGTTTGAGGACATTCCAGGCCCACTCCCCACAGTTGGCAAAAAGACCATGTGAGATGGTGTGTGTTGTGTGCTGGAAAAGATGCTAGTTTTCTTCTCCTTGTGGCTAACTGTCCCCAAGATGTTCCTATTTTCCACGTTCTTTCTTGATGTGGAAGCAGTATTTTGATTTTTCTGATTCATTAGCCATGTAACATGAGCTGACCTATACATAATGAAGACAGGCTCAGGAAATGCGAAGTCTGGATATTTCCCAGTTCCCTCATTCAGCTCAAACAAAACAAGTCCAAAACCAATAAGCAATCAAAATTATGATGGAGAATGTCTCACTCAATTTTAATAACTCCAACATACATGTAAATTTTCATATAGACACTATACTAATAGAAGCCTCTTAGCCCCCAAAGTTCCCTCTGTGGCATCTATTATATAGAGAGAGACACTGAGGCCCAGAGACCTCTGGATGTAATTTTCTTTGAGTGTAGGCCGAAGGCACAGCAGATGGTGAGATTCCAGCCCCCAGAAACCCATGGTCCGGCTAGCCGAACATACTAGCCCTGGTGCGTGGTGACGGAGTGGTTTATGTTGGGGGGGAGGGAGGGAGAGGGAAGTAAAGTCAAAGGTCCTTCAGTAAATCAAAGGCAGAGACAAGACCAAAGCCCTGAAGCTTTAAGCCTGTGCCATTAGATCTCACCTACCCCTCAAACACTTAAAAGGATCTGTGATTGTCTGAAAAAGATAGGCACGGTGATGACAGCAGTCAATAACCAAATCCCCTGGCCATTCTGTCTTTATCCGCTGGCCACACTTCTCATCTTGTCTCTCTCCTCTCAACAGCAGTCTGGGCCTTATCTGCCTGCTCTTCTCTTGTTCTAGGCTTTCCCCTTCTCCAGGCCTCACGGGGTACCTGGGCAGAACAATCCAGCAAACACTCACCTGGCCAGGGGCCTGGGATTGAATTCCAAGTCCTTGGTCTGTGAGCCAGGGAGTCAGCACATGACATTCTATCCTCGGCTTGTCCTTGGCACTGAGGCCTGGGGTGGGAGAGAGAACTGGATTCAGTGTGTCCTTGGGACAAGAAATTAGCAAAAAGCAACTTAATGAGCAGAACAAATGGGAATGACTTTGAAGTCATTGGCCCAAGGTCCTCAAGGGGAACGGGTTTCAGTGGACTGTATAATCCCGGGAGTCGCCAGAGTGGGCATTTTGAGCACCTTAGTGAGGGCAAGTAGGAGAGATTCTGGGAGAATGTCAAGGAAACAGCCGTCTTTGAGTGCTAGAGGAGCAGTGACATGGCGAAGGTGAAGGTGAGGGAAGGGACGAGGGCTGTGTGGGTGAGGCGCATGTGCGCTGGTCTTCCTCCGAGAATTCCCCCGCTGACCACAATGTGGTCTCACAGTTGAGCACTCTTTCTCACTGAAGCTGCTGATAGAATGACAGCTCAAGTCACAGCCCAGGACGCCTCAATGTAAAGCAAAAGCTATTTAATACATTAAGGAGAACGGTACTCAGATAATGTCCATTTCCTGCGAATTTGATTCCTGTAGCCTCAGCCTCACCCATGAAAACTTTTATTTTAAAAATAATTCAGATGGCCTCTGCAGTCACGAACACATCCATAACACATGACTGACAAAGCACAATTATTTCAAAAGCACAAAATATGAGTAAGGAAGGCAACCAGTGGGTTCTATTCTGTTTAGTGTTTCAGGGGCTGAAAGGTGATAGTTCTACTCAACTACTCCTTGATTATTTTTATTAATCACACCTCTTCCTAGCTAGAAAAGAGAGAGACACAGAGAAAGAGAGAGAGAGAGAGAAACCATGGCACTGGAGCCAGGTCTCTTCACCTGGAAGTAGAGGTCCAAACCTTGCTAGGAATAGAGGTAGCACCAGACGTATTCGTGAGCAAATTCCAGGTGTTGGCTTGTTGGCCTGAGTTTACTTTACTTTCACTCACACCGGTGAGGATTAGGGGCCTTCTTTTTGCAGGGAACTGCCTTGGGGGAAAATCGCCCTGAGTATGTAATCTTTCTCACATCCTAGCCCATCCTCAAGAACAACTGTACCAGTCCAGGGTGCCCAGATGCATTATCGCGGATGTGAGACTGATTGCAGTGCATACCAAGTGGGCAAGCAGACAAGCACAGCCATGCAGTCGGGGACTATGATCCAGCCTCGTTCAGTGCCCAAGAGACAAATCAGATTTTGGACCCTTTGGTCCTGGACCTTTCAAAGACTCATCCCAGTAAGCTCTCGTCCAGGCTGGTGGGACAGCTGCACTCCCTGTGGACATTTTTTGGTCCCTTTAGCCCCTCAAGGAAGTAGGTTCCCTTAGGTAGGTTTTCCAGTTACTAACTAACTCAGGGAGAATGCCCCAAGAGCCCAAGTCCCCTGTAATGGCAAGTCCCAGCTAGGTGCTAGCATTCGTAGACTGTTCTTGGTGAAGGAAGATGCTCTAGCCCCAGTGCCCGGTGAACAGAGCAATATTTGTTGACAGAATGAACGAAGTAGTGATAGAACATTTCCTCTTTCACTTGTACCTTTTTCTATGATAATAATAACAGGCATTTCTGCGATGATGCGGGCAGGATATCCAGAGTTCTTTACATACACGATCTCATTTGATCGTTGCAAGAACCCTTTGGAGAACCATCACTGCTTGTCCTATCTTCCAGCTGAGGAATCTGAGACTTGGCGAGTACCATGTGGCTTTGCCCAAATGCACAAAGCTAGTGAGTGACAGAGGCATGACTCACATCTAGGTTGGCCAATTCCAACAAAGTGGGCTTCGGAGACCGAGGCGGTGTTTATAAAGTGCTCAGCACAGGGTCTGGCTCAGCTCTCTGCTTCCTCCCATCCAAACTCCATGTGCTTTCTACTCTGCCCCACCATTACTGAAGGACGAGGACGTAACTCACTATTGCCTCATCTTCTCGTATCTCGTATTTAACTGGTCCTGTACTACCAACCCCTGTGAGAAATAAGATCTCTGCTTCCCCAGCACCCAGCAGCCCTTCAAAGCGAAACCCTAGCTAGGCTGCATATATCAACATCACCATTTATCAGACTATCCTCAGACTAACTTATTGATCAGACTTTTCTATTTGTCTCTGCACCTTGACATCAAATATCCTTACAAGAAAATATTTATTGACTCTACTCAAAATGATAGCCCTCATTTCAATAAGAACCTGAGCAGTATCAGCAATCCACTTCAGAATCCTTTCTGGTCAGCTGGATCTGGGAAGACTTTACCCTAGAATTGGCATTTGGGTTGGGTCTTTGGGGTAGAGTTGCACATGTAGATGTGGGGGAAAGGAAGGCTTTTGGAGCGATCTAAGCAGAACAAGACAGGGCAGCTGGAAAGCGAGGCGGGACGGGGGGAACTCAGGGCAGATGGAGTAATCCCATTTGCTAGAATTACAGGTGGACAGGAAGAGGAGGTAGTAGTGCACGGGAAGAAAATGGCGGAAATGGCAGCCCAGGTGATGGCTCTGAAGGAAGGAGGAGAAAGAGCAAAGCTTGAAAAGCTAGCCTGGGGCCAGATCATAGGAAATGGAGGAGCCATCCAGATTTATCCAAGTATTCCTAGAATCTCAAGTATTTTTGTGAAGGGTGATCACACATGACAGATGAGCATACTCACATTTAGTGGAACCATGACCAGACATCCTGCCTCTCACCTGGGAATGTGACATCATATATCTTTCACGTGGAGGACAGCAGGATGACAGGAGCCCCCCAAAACAAACTTACAGACTTTTAAGATGCCTGTCAGGTAATTATTACAAAGCATTCAAACAAGTAGAAAATTGTCTTAAAACCTTTTTTTTTCTACATTATTTCCCCACAAATTCAATCTTTTCACTTTGGGTTGCTCTCTGATTCTGAGACTAAAATGTAGGGTCCTTAGTTAGGCAGGGTATGTTTATTTCCCACTTGAGGTCATGGCCCTGGTGCCTTTCCTTCTATCCCAAAACCATTCTCCCAACTTGACTACGCTTGATTAACTGCAAACGTCCTGAGCACAGCCCTCCACAAGCTGGCAGCATATTTCTACAGCAGAAGTACCTTTTTGATTCAAGAATCAATTTTAGTATGCAGCAAAGTGACGAGTCATTGTCTCTGGATGGTGAGATTTCAGATGGTTCCTTTTTTTTTTTTTTCTTATCTGTATCGTCTGGTTTTGCTGCAGTGAATATGTATTACCAGCGAGCAGAAGAGCCATAAGAAAAACAGTCCCAAAGAAGATTCGATTTTATTATAACGTTCAAGTAAATGAAGCTAGATACAAAATTGTATAAGCAGTGTGACCTCAACTTAGTGAAACAGAGAAATGATTCGGAGAACGGACCAGAAGGAAATGTGCCAAAAAATTAATAGCTGTCTCTGGGATCGGGACTA
Source organism: Phoca vitulina (assembly GCF_004348235.1). Lineage (NCBI taxonomy): Eukaryota > Metazoa > Chordata > Mammalia > Carnivora > Phocidae > Phoca > Phoca vitulina. The sequence continues at coordinate 9,582,252 of NW_022589742.1, forward strand.
TGTGTGCTGGGCTGGGGTGAGCAAGGGGAGCTCTAGGCTCTACAATGTAAGGAGGCGCACGCTCGGAGGTTCACACAAGCACAGGATGGGTCCCTGGACAGTGAGTCTGGGCCCTGCCAGGGCGACTGAAATGTGAAGGGGTCTGAATTCTGAACAAGCTTCTTTCAAATGACTATGATTGTGTACTTGTAGGGAGGACGTAGTCCTGATGTTACCCATTTCCCCCTGTCGGCAGCGGGCTAGCTTTATGACTTCTTTCCCCAGCCTTGTTCCTCAGTCAGCCTGCTTTTCAACTAGTCTTTACCAATACTCTGAATTCATTTGGCCTTTGGCAAAATTCTTACCAGGGATCAGGCAAGCAACTGCTTTCTCTGATCCTGTGTAAGGGCAGCTTCCGGCCTTTGCTGGGGCTTCTTCTTTTTCAGGCGCCCAGCACTCCTGCGTGCCCCTTAGTGGCTCCCCCCTCAGTTCCCCAGGAAGGTGATTTTCCAACCTTCTCTGTCCTCCCTGCCTCTCCCACATCATGTCACCTCTCGTTCTCAGTCAATGACTTCGCCTTGGTTATCAGTCCGGGTCCAGGCAGGAATCAGATGTCACATCCAAACCATCCGGATACTTAAAAGGAGTTTAATGAAGGGACCATTTATAAAGGAGGAGGCCAAGTTCCAGGAAACCGACATGACATAGTACAGACCCCAGGGGCTAGCAACAGTGGGGGTGCTGGATCACTAAGCTCTCAGGGGCCAGGAGGGCAGGCAGTCATCAGAACGTGGCCACCCCTTATAACGTTCCGCATTTTTCTCTTCTCGTGTATGTTACCAGGATCATAATTTTGCTGTCCCTTCTATTCTTTATCCTTACTGCAAAACCTTACTCAAAAACCACTGCTTTTGCTACATCCAGATGCTACTGACCGCTCATCTCTACCCCCCATCCCGACCTCGTTCCCATGCTCAAGACCGTCTATGGACGTATCCACACGAATGTCCCTCTGGCGTTGCAAACTCCACATGTCTGAAACCACACTCATGGTCTTCCTTTCATCTTCCATCCGTGCTCCTCAGCTCAGGAAATAGCACCAAATGCTCTCAGCTGCACCAGCTAGAAACCAGGGCTCCCTCTTGAAGCACCCCTCCCCCCAGTTGCGCCCTCTGCGTTCAGCCAATCCACCTCCTACTGTCTCTTCTGCTCCTTCATGTATTATGAATTCCTCCACTTCTCATCGCAACAGTGATTACTTTAGCTTGCCCGCTCATTACTTCTTACGTGATCACTATAATTGTTCCCTAATTGCTACCAGCCTGCTGTCCCACCCCCCCATCCCTCATCATCACCTGCCAGAGTGCTCGCTCAGAAATGTGACCCTCATATTGCAACTGCTCCCCATGGTCTTCAAGATCAAGTTTAGGCTCCTTAGAAAGAAAGTCTATCATGGTCTGAGTCCTGCATATTTGCTCGTATCTCTCCCCTAACAACTACCGTACACTCAAGTCACACCAACTATTTTCAGGCCCACCAACTGCCCATGCCTACTTAGCAGCTATCGCTGAAATCTTTTGTCTCCTTGGAAGACCCCTTTCCTCCACCTGCCCCCCACCCCCGGCCTCTCAGCTTCAACTTCACTGCTTCCTGAATGCCTTCTTGACCTATCATGCTTCACCTGCCATGCTCTAATGTACTGTTGGGTTTACTTTGATACTCTACATCAGAGTCCGCAAACTAGGGCCTGTCTCCTGTTGTTTTCTTTTAAATAAAGTTTTATTGGAACACGGCATGCCCATTCATTGATGTACCCTCTGGGACTGCTGTTGTGTTTCACCTACAGGGTTCAGTAGTTGCGACAGAGAACACGTGGCCCATGAAACCTAAATTATCTACTCTTTGGCACTTTCCCAAAACATCTGCCAAGCCCTGTGGTAGATCTAGAATTCTTGCTGCCTAGTCAAACCAGCTGAACTATCCTGATGCTCAGATTGCACCCTCTCCCACCAGAGATTCTGACTTAGTCGTTATGGATGCAGCATTGAAAGTGAAAAGCCTGTTCGGTGAATCTAACGTGCAAGTTTGAGAATCACTGCTACAGAGGGTAAATTCCTTGAGTATAGGAACTGGGTTTTTGCCTTTCATCCCCCCATCCCTGGTTCTAGCACAACGAGGAGTTCGTGGAGTTCGTGGGAGTCAGTACGTGATTGTTGACTCACTGGGCTCCAGGACTTACATACATTATCTCACTTAATCCTCACTATAAACCCACAATACACGGACTGTTATTGTCCCCATTTGACAGATGAGAATATTAAGGTTCAAAGAGGTTGACTGACTTATCCAAGCTCACACAGCTAGTAAGGAATAGAACTATGACTCGAAGTCAAGCTGGTGTGATTTTAGGACCTCTGTTCTTAAAACAAATCTACTATGTCACTTTGAAGAATCTCAAGCAACCGGTTAGAGAAGAAAGTAAATTGGTTTGTTGAGAACGAGGGAGTTGAGATGGTGAGTAAGAGAAGCATTTTCTAAAAACAGGGACGTGGGAAGATCATAATAATAACAACACTATGACCAATAATAATAGCACCTCCCATCTCTTGAGCACTTACCAGTGCTAGATGCTGGATAATCACTCTAAATGCATGATCTCATTTTATCCTCACAACTGGGAAAAGAGTCCGTTGGCAGGGCTGGCAGCTTATTAGGTAGGATAAGCTGGTGAAGCATTTCAAGCACTGAGAAAGTGAGAACTCTGTAGGCCTTTGGGCTCCAGGAGGCAGGAGAAGGAGTGGGTGATGAGAAAGATAAGCTATATCTACCTTGAAATGCTCACTGAGGTCAGCTTTGCCTGCATAATATAGCAGTACTACTACCAATCATTGAGTGCTATTTTATGCCACTTAATATATGTTAAGACACCTAATATACACCATCTCAAACTACGCCTGTGAAGTAGGTATTATGATATCCATTTTATAAATTTTAAAAACTGAGACTTAGGGTAAGAAAGCTTACCACAAATCATTCAGCTAGAGAGTGGCACAACCTGGAGTCAAAGCCTGTTTCTTTGGCTCCAAAGCCAGTGATCCTAGCCACAGCGTTAGGGAGGAGTAAATCAGCTATATATAACAGGATGTTACAATGAAACTGTTTTGAGGGCACCTGGGCGGCTCAGTCGGTTAAGCATCTGACTCTTGGTTTCAGCCAAGGTCATGATCTCAGGGTCATGAGATCAAGCCCTACGTCGGGCTCTGTGCTCAGCTCGGAGATTCTCTCTCTCCCTCTCCCTCTGCCCCTCCCCCTGCTCACTCGCTCATTCTCTTTCTCTAAATAAATAAATAAAATCTTAAAAAAAAAAAACCCAATGAAACTGTTTTTGTCTTAGTTGCCAAGGCTGAGACCTGAAGCCTAAGGAAGTTTTACAAAGTGGCTTTTGATTATTAATATCTCTCCAACACTGAGAGCATAAAGGAGGAACCCATGAAGTAGGTCAGAGAGCAAGAGCCTGCTTTCAACACCTGCTAAGCCCAAAGAGCTCTGATGCTGGATTATCATGGCAGCACTAGCTAAGTAAGGTCTTTCATGCCCCCTTACCTCTCTTCTCTGTCCCTGCTTTGGCCACTGAGGAGGTCACAGGAACCGTGGTTAGCCAGGTGGGGGAGTGGAACAGAAGTGCAAGGTGTAGAACTTGAGAATAAGGTGACCACCATCCCCTATCCCCACTGCAGGCCCGAGTTGAGGGGAGAGAGAAGCTTTAGCTAAAATAAAAAATATTTTGTATATATTTTAGCTTTAGATAGGTAGATAGAGAGCAAGCCATCACTAAGGAATAAGGTACAAATCAACAATATACTTGGGAGACAGTCATAAGACCTTAGTTGTGTTTTTTTGTTGTTGTTTAGTTTTTCAAAATCCAATTGCTTTTTATAGTTACGTATAACTAAACATACTGTTTCCATGTCTTCTTGATTCCTCGTGCTGTGGGATATGATTCTAGAAGCAATGCTATTGTCTCCCCATCATAAAACACAAAAAGAGAGGCAAACATGAGTATATTCAAACAATAGTGGTGTATGTGTGTGTGAGTGTGTAAAAGAGAAACAGAGACAGAGAGTTTGGAGCTGGAGTTGACCAATTGTTGGGTCATTACCACCGCGTCCGAAGCCCGGACCGTCTGTTGTGTGTGCCCTCAGTACGACTGTATTATTGCAGGAAGCCAGTTTCCAGGCCGGCAATGAGAAATGTTTCACCTTTAGCCTTCAAAAATAATGAATGGTCCATTTTTACCCAGAGGCTCTTTTCCTTCCTAGGCTGCATTTTCCTCCCTTCCTGCAGAAAGCTCCCATCCACTCCCATCCACCGCATTTCATACTAAGGCTGTGATTTCTCAGTACCGAGAGCCAGGATGCTTCAGCTGCATCACCAAACTCCCGACAGAGAGCCACCCCATTAGTCTCAGTCTCGGCTAATGATAAGTGGGGAACTGAGCTCATGGTCACCTGCCAACGGTACATCGCTGCTCCAGAACCACCTACCAAAGGGCAGAGGCGTTGGGGAGTGGACTTCAAATGTGTCACTTTGTGACTTGGCTGTGGAAGTGGGTCCAACACAGGCAGGTCTGAGTTCACAGCCAAGCGTGACACCTCTCTTCTGTGAGCTCCTGTGCCCTTTACCTGTGCCTCCTGAAGCCCCTTACTCCCTTCTGCCCTGAGGTATAGTTCTACACGTGTTTTATCTTCTCTCCTAGACCACACTGGGCCCGCGTCTAAAGTACGGAGCACAGTGCTGGGCACTAGAGTCGGCTTCAATGGGTAACAGTCGAACGAAGGAAGGAATCATATCTTGACGTTGGCCAGTTCTTGGAACCTGCTGGGCAGGAGGAGTTGTTTTCCCAGAATAGGTCTGTTTTCCTATAAAGGCCTTTATAGGCTGCTTCAGCACCTGTGACTCCATCTTCAGCTTGGGTTACGGTTGGTAATTCACACAGCCAGTCCCATTCTGTTTCGTTCATCTTTGTTGCCCCTTGGAGAACGAATGGAACAGAGCATTATGTGTCAATCTTCATCAGCTGGTCATGGCTGCCTGGAGCACCCCGGTCAGAAGGGTCCTGACAGCAAATCTGGGCCCAATGGGAAAAGACAACTGTGCTTAGTTGGCAATGTTTTCATGGACACAGCGAGAAGAGTGGAGGCGCAGGTGACCCACGGTCCCCAGCTCCTTCTTAGTGTTTGCCCTCGGGGCCTGTTTTTATCCCCTCCACAAATAGGATCTCAGTTTATGTGGCTCATAATACGCTGCAGAATCCTAAGTTTTCGAGTTCCTGCTTCACCTCTTCTTTCTCATGAGCAACTGATCTCCACAATACTGTTGGTCTCAATCTGACCTCGGCGAGGTTCCAATGTGATAATGGACATGAACAGGATGGGCAAAGAGAAAAATACGACGTAGGCGGAAGGGGCTATTACTCCCTCACTCCATCCAGAACACTGGTTCTCAAGGGTCTCCCTGGAACCGCCGCTGCATTATGAGCACCACCTGGGAACGTGTCAGAAATGCAGATTCTCAGGCTGCACCACAGACCTACTGAATCAGAAATCACTGTTCCAAGCCCTCTAAATAATTCAGCAGCTCAACCAAACATCCGATTGGCCCTGGATTTTGCCCTTTTCCCCGAAGGGAGAAGGTACTTTATTGCTAGGATTAGGCTCCCAAATAGGAACTCCAGCAGGGCCTCTAAGGAAATACATATTCCTGAACCAAAACCAAAACTAAAAGCAACACCTTTAATTCTTTTCCCAATCCACCCAACCAAAATATCACTAACCCACTGGGAAAAGCATTGCATTTTATTATGACTGATGTGATATTTAACATGGAGACTTTGTCCAGACACAGTCTTAACACAGACCTACCACTGGTTTCACAGAATGAAAATTATATCCCAGTGACTGCAAAGTAAAGAGGCTCTTTGGAGTGTGGCTCACACAGTAGTGCTTATTCTCAGCAGCAAAGCAGTGTTATGTGGATTGTTTGTCAAGACATGAATTGCTGCATGATGACCATATCTGGTTAGGCATTAAAATACTCTTGTTCAGAGAGAATTCTACTTATGATATAAACAGCTAGCATTTATTACTACTAGGCATGTGCTAAGGGCTTTATGTCAACTCTCTCATTTACTCTTGCCATCCTTGGGGGAGGTAGTATCATCCCCATTTTCCAGATGAAGAAACTGAGGCTCAGAGGGGCTAAAGGATTTGCTACCCAAAATCAGACAGTGGAGCTTGAATTTGAGACAGAATCCATATTTTTGAAAGCCCAAGTTCTATTTCTTCACCAATCTGTTATAGGAAATCTTCGATTTAGACCCTCTGGGAGAGCCCATTTTCCTTCCCTACTTCAGGCCAGGCAAACAACCTATTCTCACTTCTCTGGTGCATTAAACACACACACACACACACACACACACACACACACACACACACACACACGAAAGAAGGAGGGAAGAAGTTGCCTGACTTCCTGGGGACCCCATTAGCATTTGGAAATAGACTTCAGTAGAGCATGAGGGATTTTAATAATCCTATTGTCTTCCTTCTATCTAATCTAACTCTGAATCAAGTTACTGGGGGAAGGTTGTCAAATCCCTTCCCCCTCACCATGATTCTTAAACATTAAAGAGCTAATCTTCTTACCGGGGTGCTTGAGTTCAGCCTTCTGTCAGGTTTCACCAAAGTCTGAGAATTCGGATGAATGAAGGAATTATCCATCACCAAACATTGTTTATCTCTTGAAAAATGTCATGATAAAATTAATATTGCCTTTGAAAGAATAAACCATATAGAATCTTAGTAACAAGAAAAAAATGATCTGCCCTCAAGGAGAATACAATTTAGATGAAGGAAAGAGATTAATTCGTCATTTCTACCATTAACAAGCATGGACGGTGTTCTGGTGATGCATCGAGCACTGTGCAAGGAAATGTGGGAGACAAGGATGTGAAGTTCTCGATAAGGATGTTTTCATAGACCATTTGGGCATGGGACATTTTGTTGCTATTGTATCAAAATGCCAGTGTCCAGAAAGCTGCATCAGGATGTCCTGTGCCCCTTTAAAATATGGATTCTGCCCATAAGAAGCTTGGAGTCATGAAAGAGTTGGTGCTTTAAGTGCATTGTCACTCATCGTCACCAGGACCCACTGCAATATGGATACCATTCCCTTTTTCTGGAAGAGGAAACTGAGGCTGGGAGAGTTATGTAATCTGCCCAAGTTCACATATCAGGTGAGAGACTGAGCCACTGTTGGAATCCAGGTCAGTCTATTTTGTTGGGCCAAACCAATGGAATGGAATGGGGTAGAGGCAGCCAGATTGCAGTGGATGGAGGAGTCATTTGTAAGTAAGGAGACAGAAACAGGGAACGTAGAGGACTTTTCCCCCAAGCCTGGTTGTAAAGTTTGGGAGAGAAAAATGTCAGATATACGAGGGTCAGGGAAAGTCTGTTGTGCTGGCTTGGTCTGGAGGTAGATGTGAGGATGTGCCTGCCTTCTAGGTATTTATAGAAAGAAGCACTCCACAAATCTGTCATCTGGAAAACCACTCCCAAAGGCCTGATGTAGACACTACGAGCTCCAACTGATCTTTGGTATTCAGCAAACAAAGAAGGAAGAGCTGTCATCAGAAGACAATGAAGGAGGCAGGTATGAGAGACCAGGAACAGGAGAACTGTACCTTCTAGATCTCTCCACCATGGTTCTGTAGCATGAACAGCCTGCCATTCTCAAGAACTAGCTTGACATCCATTTGTGGTGGGCAAGATCCTAAAATGGCCCTGAAGATTTCTGCCTCCCTGGTGCACATGCCTGCCCAATCCCCTTCAGTGTGAGTGGAACTGCGGAATATGATGAGATATCATTCCCATGTTTGTTACATTATGTGGCAAGGGGAGATCATCCTGGATGGGTCTGATCTGATGGGGTGAACCCTTCAAAAGCAGAGTTTTCTATGGGTGCTTGCAGAGGAGGAAGTCAGAGATTTGAAGCTTGGGAAGGATTTGACATCTGATTATTGCTTTGAAGATGGAGGGGACCACACGGCAAGGAATGTGGGTAGCCCTCGGAACTGAATGTGACCCCCGGCTGGCACTCAGCAAGGAAACAGGGACTTCAGTCCTGCAACTTCAATGAACTGAATTGAGCCAACAATCTGAACGAGCTTGGAAGCAGATTTTTCCTGGACTTGCCAGATGAGGATTCAGCCCAGCCCACACCTTGATTTCACCCTAATGATAGCCTGACCAGAGAAGCCAGTTGAATCGGGTCCTGCAGACCCGCAAGCTAACAGATGGGTGTGATTTGTAGTTACTGCGTTTATAGTAATAGAAAATGAATATACCAACTCTTCTGAGGAACGTTCCCTAACTAATCCCGGCCTTACACATCACCATGCCCCTCATTGAGGTCCACGTACTGTTTCACACAATGAAAATCACTCAGGAGATGAAAGTTGACCGACTAGAAAAATCAGAGAGTAAACATTCCCCTGGAAAAGTAATTCTTGCTTTATCAAACCACAGGAGAGGTGCTCCCTGGGAATGAATGAGCGAGTGAATGAATTAGTGAGTACCTCTTGCCCTTAAGGTGATGGCCTATCCTAGGTCATCCTAAGAACTCAGCCTTTCATGCAGAGTGAGGCCCACCTGCAAATATACTTGTGTTACAAAGTCTGAACAGTACCCAGCTCTGGGATGGCAACTCTGCTTCCTGTGACCCTCACACTGCCCGGGTTTACCGTGGCTGATGGAGGATTTGCATCATCCAAACAAGATTCTCCATAACGGATTTGGCCAACCCTGTCCTTCACTTGTCATACTGAGACAAGCAGGTCACTTATTCCTCTTTCTCTTCTTCATCTGTCAACAGTTACACAGACGTGGCAGCTAATTTCCCTTGCACTGTGAGAGAATGTGGGGATATATCTATCCAAAGGGAGTTAAATACATGTATAAATTCTGCAGGGGGAATAAGGCTTTATGTTCTTTGGAGAACACAGGACTGCTAATGATTTATTTCAACAGATGAGATCGGGCATGTTCAGGGTGGTATGGCCATAGACTGATTTATTTCATATATGCACACATAGTTGTATATATGTATGTGCGTGCGCACACACACACACCTCACACACTTTGCAGTTTACAAAGACCCCTTTGGCTCTTGGGTTGTTTGAGCCTTATAACTCTCTGAGGCAGACAGGGCAAAGATTTGTATCTTCATTTTAAAATGAAGAAACTGTGGCTCAATGACATCATTTGCCCAAGTGCACAGAGCCAATTAGGAGCCTTGCTAAATGGGCTAGATCTCCCATGCCTAGTGGTGTTGCCTGCAATCATTACTTAGGGATGCCTTTGATGAGCTTTTCATGAACACATAGAAAGGCTCATGGGGACCAACTTATAGCTCTTGGCTAACTAAAAGCCCTTAAAAGTGACGTTAAAGTCACAGAATCTCCCTTCATCTCATTCATTCATCCCTTCAACAAATATTTATTGGACACCTACAGTGGACACTGCTCTTGACTTGGGAGATGGAGTGGTGAACAAGGCAGCCATGGTCTCTTCCTTATGGAGTTTAGATGGTCAAGTCAGTCACTGAGTTACACAGAAATACTGCCATTGACTTCAGTTATAAGAGCCCCTGTGCCTCCCCCTTCTACACCCCCCTGGGTAGAAGTAGCTTCCATCACCATCTCCTTGGGCATCGAAGGACTTTAAAAGTTCTTTGCGCCTCACCTATTTTTTTAGAAAGGTATAAAGAAATGCTTCTGGGCTATGCCACTGAAAACTCAGTTCTTCTCCATTCTTCCCACACGCAAATCCGACAAAGGATGCCCCTGGCAGCTGACAGAGAACATGTGGGTCCCGAGCATCCATGAACACCAGCACCCCTAGAGCAGGACTGTGAGCTGCTGGTCCAGGAAGCCAGCCTGGCCTCACCAGGGTCATCAGTACCAGCTGCTGCAACCGACACCTTCCCCCGCCCTACCTTCACCAGCATCTGCTCACAATAAAGGGCGTGGCACAGTCGGCCGAAGGTGAAGCAGATCTCCTCGGCAGCTGTCCTCCAACAAGCCACTGGGAGATGCCTGCTACTTCTGTTGGGCAAGGCCGCCATCTTGGAGCTTTTAGCTTCCAGCTGAGCGAAGGGGGAGTGAGCAGGAGGAAGGAGCACACCATTTTCAACTACCTTGGACTGAAAATGACATTATCACTTGCGCTGACGTTCCCATTGGAAAGAAGTTACAGCAGCCCTCCAAGAGAGGCTGGGAACGCACTCTTCCTGGGAAAGGAGGAGGAGACAGGGTGGGGAACATAGCACTGTCCTTGCCACATGGTCCGGAGGAAGAAGTGAGTCTCCCAAACCCTTTCCCTCACATGCTGGTTTTAATCAGCCTCTTTTGTTACGTGGCAAACCACTCAAGTTACCTGCAAGACAAATGGACGGGGGCTTGCAAGGGCATGCATGGGTTGGAACTGGCCTCAAAAGATGCCAAGAACAGAGTCAGCTACTTTCTCCGGGGATTGCTCAGGGGCTGCCATCTCTGGGGCATGCCTGTCTCACCCTGCCTAAGTGCTCTGATCGCCTTTTCACTAACCTGATTTCATGACAATTCTACCCAGTACATTGCTGCACCGGCCACGCTGGCCCTGAGTGTCTCTGATTACTTCCTAATTAGCTGCCCCAGCACGGTTTCTCCATTTCCTAGGCTAAATTTCTGAGGGCAAGTCTATTGATTCAGCTCCTTTTTTCAAACCAGGCCATCCAAGCCATGTAAGTCCCTGGCTTGCCTACATGTATGAGATGCAATTGAGCTAATGGCTCATCCCAATCACATGGAGCACAGCGAGGAGACCAGGTCACATAATCTACTGACTATTCAACAAGGCCATGGGACAGGAAGCTTCTCTTGAAGTGGACAGGGCAATCAACAATTGACATATTTAGCATGATGACGTCTTTAGGACAATGGGTCTAGCTGAGCACAGGACAGGAAGTTCCTAAGTGCCACAGCCATGCAAGGCCAGCAGACGCTCCCAGAATCAGCTTGTGGGGACACTGTGTTTTAGCTCCCTCCGTCTCCACCACACCCTCCCCCCGCCCCCGTTCTGATCTACCTTCTCATACTGCAGAGGCTGGGAAGCTAGAACCTACATTTCGCAGCCTCTCTTGCAGCTGGGGTTCTGGATGCAAAATAGGTTCCTTTAGGTGCACTTGCTTGATTTGTCAAAGGCAGAAGTGAAACGTAGGGGGGCGCCTGGGTGGCTCAGTTGGTTAAGCGACTGCCTTCGGCTCAGGTCATGATCCTGGAGTCCCGGGATCGAGTCCCACATCGGGCTCCCTGCTCGTCAGGGAGTCTGCTTCTCCCTCTGACCCTCCTCCCTCTCATGCTCTCTGTCTCTCATTCTCTCTCTCTCAAATAAATAAATAAAATCTTTAAAAAAAAAAAAAAAAAAAAAAAAAAAGAAGTGAAACGTAGGTAACTGCCCTGCTCTTTTAGTTGTTTTCTGCTGCTAAGCAAGGTCTCCAAGGCACCAAGTTTTCCCATACTGGGGATCCCGTGTCCATTCTCCCAGCTTCCTGGAAGCAGTGGCAACGAATGTACGGGCCAAAGTCCAGGCCCCAGCTCTGTGTGGGCTAGAGGCAGCTTCCTAAATTCCAACAGCAGCGTGTCCCTAAATCTGGTGGTTCCCCTGGTGGCCTTAGGGACAGCAGTTCTCCAGATGAGTCTGTTCTCTCAGGATGTCTAGCCTAGAGCCCACACCTCTAGCCCTTCAAGTAATGTTTCCGGATGAAGTTCCTGTGTTAAATCACTTCTAACTGCTGTACCTTGAGTGGTTCCTGTTTCTGGCGCTGAACCCTGACTGATACCCAACCGTGTCCCGCGCACAGGTGGAGCGGAAAACAAAGCAGACTAAAAACAATGGTCCGTTCATGGGCCTGGCTTTGGCCTGTGAGAGGGTGATGGGGGCCTGAAACCGGGAGGGGTCTGCCCCCAGATTTAACTCCCAAAACATAAAAGCATCTTCATTCATCACCAAAGGCACTCTATCACAAATACGTTGCAGCAAATCTCAGAGTCAAAACGATTGCAAGTTTAGATTCAAGCCAGCCAACAGCAGCCGAGAGCTTCCTCCGGGCCAGGCATGTGCTGTAAACACTGATCCGTGCAGAGTGCACTGCCTCCGGGCTGGGGAGAAGAGCCTGGACGCAAAGTGACACTTGATAAATACCAAAGAAGAGTGCTAGTCCAAATGCAACACCCAGGGAAGCTCTGCCCGAGGTAAGACAGAGAATGAGTCCTTGATGAGGCATCCGCCAAGCTGGGTCTTGAAAGATGAGCAGGATTTTGTCGGGAGGAACAATACAGCTCCTCAGAGGGATCCACAAAGCTCTGTCTTCACTCTGTTTCCTTTACTTCCACGTGCATGTATGTTTCACTACGTCTTTTTCTCCTACCTTTGCCTTTTCCGGGGAAAGTGCATGTGAGCCCCGTGTGTAGCTTGGGGTGAGCAGGAAGTGGGAACTACAGATGTGAATTGCACTGTGGAAGCTGCACTGGGGGGGGCACCCATCAGAGTTAAGCACTTGCTGAAATTACTTCCTCTCAGCCAGACAAGATGTAATCAAGTTAAAGGATGCAGGCCTTGGGCAAAACAAGGAAGAAAGAAAACAGTATGAATTATTTTCTAGGGGCCGCACAGTAAAGCAGTTGAAATTCTAGGAGGGACAGGAGGACCCAGTTGAAGGTGCAGGGCAAGGAGCGCCAGAGAACTTGAGCAGCCAGCCAACACTAGTCCAGATTCCAGAAGCCTAAAAACCAAGCAACTAAAGAGGTCCTAAAATGCTTTTATGCATTTATACCAACCCCAATCCTCACTACTTCTATCTCATCTAAAACAAGAGTGACCCAGGAATTCACTTTACAAAACCTTTCCCCATGGAGACCCTGGCCTGGAGAATTCAGTGTGAGGATGAACCCCCCCAACCCCCCCCCGGACCCGCATTAGACCCTCTTGGCCGTATTTAAAGTCAAACAGCTAGTTAAGTGTCAGGGCCGGTCCCCGAACTCAAGTCTGTCTCCCACTGGAGCCCAGATGCTTAGCCACTGCCCAAATAATGCTGAAATAGCCAGAGCACTTACTACCGAATCTTTTCAACCTCTTCTGGAGGTGTGACTATTTGGCATTCTCCCCCACCTTTTTTTAAGAGAAGATGAGTAAGGCTCATGAACTTTATATGCAGTTGTTATTTCTTTTTTTTTTTTTAAGATTTTATTTATTTATTTGACAGAGAGAGAGAGCACAAGCAGGCAGAGCGGCAGGCAGAGGGAGAGGGAGAAGCAGGCTCTCCGCTGAGCAGGGAGCCTGATGCGGGGCTCGATCCCAGGATCCTGGGATCATGACCTGAGCTGAAGGCAGACGCTTAACCGGTTGAGCCACCCAGGTGCCCGCGGTTGTTATTTCTTTGTAACAAATTAGCACAAACTCAGTGGATTAAAACAACACCCGTGTATTATCTCAGTTTTCATGGGTCAGGAGTCCAGGGCCAGCTCTGCTCAGGGTTTCACGAGGCTATCATCAAGGTATTGGCTGGGGCCGGGATCTCATCTGAAGCTCAAAGTCCTCTTCCAAGTTCACGTGGTTGTTGGCAGAATTCATTTTCTGGAGGCAATAGAACTTGCGGCAGCTTCTACTTCAACGCCAGCAGGATAGAGTCTGACTTCTTCTAGTCTCTTCTTTCAGGGAAGGCCTGGAACCTCTTTTAAAGGGCTCACCTGACTAGGTCAAACACACCCCAAATCATCCTTGTTTTGATTAAATCAAAGTTAACTGATTAGAGACCTTAGTTACATTTGCAAAATCCCGCCATCTTTGTCATTCTATTGGTTAGAAGCAAGTAACAGGCTCCACCCACATCCTAGGGGAGGGGCTCCTATGCGGGGGGTGGATATTAGAGCATGGCAACTAAAAGGGCCATCTTAGAATTTTGCCGATCCCAAAGTTGAAGCAGCTTTTCCAATTGATGTTTTCCATGTTTCTATCAGAGGCGTCCAAATGATTTCTTATCTCTGAAGACACAATTGCAATTATCGTTTTTAACACCTTCTTCCCAATAGTTGTGTTTTTATTGCCGTTAAACACTTCAAGACATAAAACTACAGAAGCAAGTGCTAATAGAAATACTGCCTACCTTTCGGGGTTGCTGAGAGGACTAAATTCAATAAAGTACGTTAACTGCCTCACATAGAGGTATGCACGGAGTAGCTAGCACTCAGTGAATAGTGGCCATGGTAGCGGAGAGCAGAGAGGCCCATCCTGCTACTGGAGCTCGCCCAGGTCCCTGGGAAGATCCATCATAGAGGTCCCCATCCACTACTTCCTTTGATCTGGAAGCCCAAGGTGAGTTGGTTACGCTGAGTCCAAGGGACCACTGAAGGAAGAAAAGTAAGAAAAGATCTAAAAGCCTTTGGGAAAAATATGCTAAATGGTAATATAAAGATAATACACCATCCCTTTAAAGGCAAGGTATAAGATATATGCTATTTGCTCTGTCAGACAATTTAAATGTTAAAAAGCATGCTTTGTGAACAAAGGGGGAAAAAAGAGACAAACCGAAAGACAGGCTCAAAGAACAAATGATTATCAGAGGGGAGGTTATCAGGTGAAGTAGGTGAAGGGGATGAAGAGCACACTTATCTTGATGAGCACTGAGTAATATATAGAAGTGTTGAATCACTATTTTGTACACCTGTAACTAATAGGACACTGTTATGTTAACTACCCTGGAATTAACATTTTTTAAAAAGCATGTTCTGTTTCTGAGTCATGAGTTTGTCTTCTTTAAAATGAATAAGGTAGCTAATAGGATCCCTTTTGTTTGCATTATAAAAACTATTGATTTATCTCATGTGCACGTGGGCATGTGCATGTGTGTGGTGAAGAGTACTGGAATGACCCTACCTATTCTCTCTTTTTTCCCCTTATTCTTCTTCTCTTGTGTGCATGACCACTTCCCAGCCCTATATTCTTTGGTGACCCCAACGGGTGTGCAAAGGGAGCAGTGTGGATGAATACCTCAATTAACAAAAAGAACTTTTGAAGAAGCATATTATAGTCATTATTTTTGGTGTTTATATGTTCAGTTACTATAACAACAGAGCAGAGAAAAAGAAACTCTAGTAGAGGACACAGTCCGGGAGTCAAACCCAGTAGGTAAATTTCCATTGCATGAATAAATGTGAGTAAAATCACATTTAGTCAGATGAATTTTAGGTGGACTTCTGTTTTTTTGGCTAAAGCCAAAGCCAAAATAAAATTACATTCCCATCATTCTTTCCAAAGTTTCTCTGCACAGTACAATGCATGGTTGGATGTTATCCTAACAGATGAAGCAATGACACTTTCCATTAATTGTGCATCCTGGCTTATGACAGTGAAATGTAAGGGCCTGACCCAAATACTCATGGTTCTTACAACTGGTAAACCCAGTTAATGGGGCAGATGCATGTGCTCTTAGCTTAACCTGCAACGTGTGACGAATGGGTCAACCTCCATGAAAGTTCAGCTCAGGTAGTGAACTCCACGGTACAAAATTTTGTGAGGGTTGGCAATTATCTGGCTAAATCCATCAATGCCAAGAGGCAGTCATAATAACTCAGATGTTGTGGAATTTACTTCAAGGATCCAGTTATTTAGCTACCCAAAAATGCACCTCAAGAAGCAGAACTATCCTGACTTGTATGTCTATATTCATGCAACTTGGCATGAAACTTGCCATTTCTCCTCTCCCTTGAACAGAGCAGACCGAAGTCTCAGTCATGTACGGCTTTGCGTTTCTGCTTCGGAGCCAGAGTAGGATGATAGCGAGGGCATTATCCCACGTGACCTCATCACCTTCCCTTTATATCAAACTGTTCAATAAAGTCCTACAGAACAAGTTTATAAAATGAAATGCTTTCCTTCCTCTTCATATCACATCACCGGGCAGCCAAAAAGTTGGAAGTTGCAGTGACACTAAGATAGTATGGACACAGCCAACCGCCTCTCAAGGGAAGAACCAGAGGAGCAGGTTACGTTCAGCACAGTCACTTTTCCATATGTTTCTAAGAGCAGCTTTTTCATCAGTCCAGGGAATGTGTGCATACCTGAGAGATGGAGTGACTCACGGTATCAAAGTCTCCAGGGCCATGTTTGTATACAATATAATATACCCTCAAAGTAATTCTCAGTTGAAGAAGAAACAAAACTCCTAGAAAGGTAATTATTATTATTATTGTTATTAGTCATATTCAACGGTGCCTAATTCTAGTATTAGTGAGGAGCTCAATGACAATGAATATTAAAAAAGGTGAGAATAATCATTAGAAATATTTCTTGGGGCGCCTGGGTGGCTCAGTCGTTAAGCGTCTGCCTTCGGCTCAGGTCATGGTCCCAGGGTCCTGGGATCGAGCCCCGCATCGGGCTCCCCGCTCAGCGGGAAGCCTGCTTCTCCCTCTCCCACTCCCCCTGCTTGTGTTCCCTCTCTGGCTTTCTCTCTGTCAAATAAATAAAAATCTTGAAAAAAAAAAAAAGAAATATTTCTTATCTCTCTACAACAGATTAACACTTCATCCCATTATTCTCCAATGTCCTACAGGAAGAAGAGAATATGGGAATTCATCTAGACTGAGAAACTGAAAGAGACCTTTTTCTCTTTTGAAGTAGTCATTTGGCACTTGGTGTATCTGCACCAGTGACTTTTTCCTGGGCTGTTTTGGGCACAGTGCTGCCCAAGAGAAGAAAGCTCAGGTAAGGGTAGGCTCATCTGACACCGTCCACACACACATCTTATGGACACTCTCCTCAGAGGAGGCCCTGATTGGTGTCCCCTCTGAAAGTCTGAGGACGCGGAATGAAAAGGAATGGACACAAGAGAATCCAGGGAGCTGTGAAGCCAACTAGGACGAAAGAAGAGAGTAGGAGTTGAACGTGGTACTTCCCTAACTTACAGCTGTTGGCCAGGGCACGTGGCTGTCAGCGTGATTTTCTTCCCCCCGCCCTTAAATAGGCCAGGGAAGCGTCATGATGCGAGGTGAAGAAGCAGAGTTTCACGGAATCATGGTCTCACACAGTGGAAGACTGGGAAGGCCCTGAGAAACCATGTGTCTGAGTCCCCACACTTGACAGATGAGGAAACTGAGGCACAAGCACAGTAAGGAACTCGCTTGTGGCCCTAGAGCAAATTAGGGGCAGAGAGGGGGCTTGAACTAAATTGAGAGCTTGTGAGGGCAGAGGGTGAGTGTTCTTCTCTGTAGTCTCCACTGAGCCAGGCGTGGCGCTCTGTGCACGGAAGGTCTGCAAACCATTGGTGACTTGCAGTGACTTCAGATGTCTTGACTCTCATGGCTCCTTGTGTCGCTCCCTTTCAAAGTTGACTCTATGAACCACACATAAAAGTGATGACCAGTGTGTACCAGATGCTGAGAATAGGGGGTGGGGGCAAAGGACACTGATGGCCTAGACACATAGCCATAGCTTTTCAGAAAAATATTTAACAGAAAAAATAGGAAAAAATGCATAGGAATAAAGGGGCAGCACTCAGCCAGAGGGGGCATCTGCTTTTCGTGCTCAAATGCCCCTAAGACACGTTATTTTTTTTCACATGTCCAAAGGTCATCTTCTTAAAAGATTCTTCTGGCTGATGTGTGGAAAATGAACTCTAGGGAGGCAAGAATGGATATGGGGAGAAAAATCAAAAGAAATCATGAAGTAGAAGGGAGTTGTTCACTGACTTAAGGCAGGCAGCTGGAAAAATACAACTCCTTTCACGACATATGGATAGACGGCAAGGTATATTTTCTCAATTGAGGGCATAACATTTCAATGGTTTAATAGGTGTGTTTTATTATACCAGCAATTGATGAACCTTGAAAAGTGATGTTTGGGGATGCTGCTATTAACGTGCACCATTCTGAGAAATTCCAGAAGGCCATTCTAGCGTATTCCTTTATAAAAATAACCTTGTTCATTCTCTAGTCACTTGCTCACACCTCCTCCAGAAAACTGTAATGCTGTTCATCCTCAGAAAGCTTTTTGTTTGATTTTATTGAGCAAACACCTGCGTATGAATTAGATTACCCTCTATTTCCTTCCCCTGTGATCTGCTAGAGCCAGGGCCAGAGTCTATGTCTTTTAAGCATGTGGCTTTCTACCTCCCTATTATTTTCCAGTGCAATGGTTTACAAATGGTGGCCATGAACCTAAGGATTCAGAACTATCGCTTCAAGGGTTCTGCAAACATTTGACTCAGAGGTTTTCTGTGCATGTGTACACATATACATATATGTGGAAATCGATTTAAATTATATTAAAATTTGTAGTAACTTTAATCTAGGCACTCAGATGTTGTCTACATCAAGTTTCAACATTTTGGCTCTCATCATTGCTTTAGCTGGAGCTACCAGGTTGACTCTTTCTGTACATTCCTTGAAAGAAAGCCCATTCCGCCATCTTTGTTTTTGTTTTGTTTTGTTTTCAATTGAAAAATATTTGAGGGGCGCCTGGGTGGCTCGGTCTGTTGAGAGGCTGCCTTCGGCTCGGGTCATGATCGCAGGGTCCTGGGATTGAGCCCCGCATCGGGCTCCCTGCTCGGTGGGAGTCTGCTTCCTCCTCCTACTCTTCCTCTGTTCTCTCTCTCTCTCTCTCAAATAAATAAATAAAAATCTTATAAAAAAAATATTTGACATATAGCGATGTATGAATTTAAGGTGCACAACATGTTAATTTGATACACTTATATATTGTAATATAATTCCCACTGTATCAATAATTAGCACCTCTGTCATGTTATATAACTATCATTTCTTCTCAGTGGTTAGAATAATTAAGTTCCAGTTTCTTAGCAAGTTTGATGATTAGAATACAATTTTGTTGTCTATATTCACTATCCTGTACATGAGATCTCTGGGGTTTACTTACTACTTCTTGAGGGTCTGTACCCTTAAACCCCATCTATCCTATCCCTGTACCCCCACCTCCTGGTAACTATCATTTTACTCTCTTTCAAGGAGCTTGGTGCTTTTAGATTCCACTCACCATCTCTGTTGATTGAAGCAGATCTTCACATTGCAAGGCAAGCTATTATATTACTTGGCTCAGGCTGCCATAACAAAATGCCGTAGACTGGGGTGGCTTAAACAACAATAATTTATTTCTCACAGTTCTAGAGTCTGGGAAGTCTGAGATCAAGGTCCCAGCTGATTTGGTCTCTGGTAAGAACTCCCTTCCTGGCTTGCAAATATCAAAAGGAGAGTGGAGGTCAGACACTGGCTGTTGGGTAGAGTCATGGATCAAATTGCTTAAGCTAGAAGCTTGATCCATCATCTGGAAGAAAAGGGCAGTTGTGGGGGAGCCGGGAAAAGGAGGAATGGAAAGGATACATACCAAGAACAGCTTCAGTGGCAGGGGCAGGAGGACACAAGGGGCTCATGAATGATCAAGAAGGAATTTCAGAATTTGAGGTCGTGGGGGTGGTGGGGCAGTTCTGAGAGGGCTGAGGCCTTTGGCGTGATGGCATGGTCAAAGTCAGGGAAAGGAGAGGATCAGGGAAAGGGGAGGATCAGAGACTGAGATATTTGCAGGGTCTTCACTGTACACTCAGAAGTCTCCAAAGATTCTGGCAAAGAACAAGTACAGAAAGAATATGGAGCCAGGGCACCGGGGTGGTGCAGTCGATTGAGCATCTGACTCTTGATTTCAGCTCAGGTCATGATCTCAGGGTTGTGAGATCGAGCCTCGCGTGGGGCTCTGCACAGGGTGTGGAGTCTGCTTGAGACTCTCCCTCCCTCTCTCCCTCCTGCTCTCAAATAAATAAATAAATAGGGAAGAAGGAAGGAAGGAAGGAAGGAAGGAAGGAAGGAAGGAAGGAAGGAAGGAAGGAAGGAAGGAAGGAATGAAGGAAGGATATGGAGCCAGAAGACAAAGACCTAGAGACTGGAGGCAGCGTACACATTCAGAGGCTTTTGGAAGTGGCCAGAAGGTCAGGCGGCAGAGAACAAGGCTAAGCAGATCTCAGCATTAAGGAAGCACTAGCTCTTTTCAGTGAGAGTAAGACAAAGAAAGTAGGATTCACACTTGGGCTTTCTCTTGTCTCTGGGAAATGTCTGTCTGGAGGACCGGCGGGGTGCTGGATGGGCGGGGTTGGGGCCAGCCACCCCCATGTTCCCAGCTCTGCCCATGATCCCCCCTTCACTTTCCAGAGTTGGGGGCTGGGGCCAGTTCCATAGCCAGCTCCAGTTTGAGGGTTTACTTTTGGCTTGCCCAGAAGCCCCCTGTCTCCAAAGGAAGTGCAGTGTCGTGGTTCATGTTAGAGCTCTAGAATCAGACAGCCCTGTGTGGGGATCCCAACTATGTGGAGTAAGGCAAGTTAACTAATTCTTGGCACCTCTGGCTGTGAGGTGGGGATCATCAATCCAGCTACCTCATGGGATCCTTCATTAATTCGGCAAATTTTTATCACATACCAGGCATGGTGCTAGGTTCTGGGGACACAGCGGAGAACAAAGCAGACAAAAACCTTGGCCCTTGTGGAGACATAAATAACAAGTAGATCCACCCCATGTTACCCAGTGATAAACGCTGTGCATTTATGAGAGGGGCTAGAGTGTGTGTTGGCATTGTGGGGGGAGGAAGACAGGAAGGCCTTACTGGACAGATGAGGATGCGAAGCAGGTGAGGGAGCAGGCCCTGGGGATACCTGTGCAGAAAGAGGATCACAGGCAGACGGCAGAGGGCCCAGCAAATGCGAAGTTCTCAAGTGGGAACACTGGCGGGCGTGGGAAAGGCAAGGGGGCCAGTATGTGTGGAAAGGGTTGAGCGAGGGGATGGTTGTGGGGATTCAGTGAGGTACTGTGTGTCAAGCATGCAGCCCAGGGCCTGGCACTAAGGGGTTCCTCGGGGGGCTGGGATCTGGCCGGGAACAGAAACACCAGCAGGACTGCCGGCTGGTGTCTAGATCTGAGCACCCCCCTCATGGAAGGACATGTGTGATGGGGTCGTCGGCCTCCTTTCTGAGGAGAACATGGTCTGGCTCGGGCACAGTGAGGACAAAAGGAACGTCAGTGCCATTTTCACCTGGGACCTGGCATCTGGCACCCAGCCTGCTGGCCTCTCATGTGCAAAGCCGCCCTGGTGGGGGGGGGGGGTGGCCGCAGGCCAGTGAAATGTGGCTCTGTGGCCTCATTCTTTCCCATAAGGTTGGGAGGCTCGAGGTATTTCAGGTTCACATAGAAGCACCACGAACCATGACTCAGGCCCAGGCTCAGTGGAATCCCTGTGAGGTGGAGGCCACCATTCTCCCCAGGTCATGGCGGAGACATCAGACACCATGAGGTCAAGTAGTTTGTATGAGACCGAGCAGGTGGTGAGAGGTGGTTCCCCCTCTGAACTCGGTGCTGCCACATTATGAACGACTCCTAGACCAAGAAGCACCTGAGGGCCACAGGGCACCCGAGTGGCGGGTGACCATGGGCACGGCCCCCCACTTGGGCTTTCTGGGCTTGGAGGGCTACTGCAGGGAAGTGGTCGGGGTTGACGACAGATGGATGTCGGGGCTGCACCACGCCAAGATGAGCGGGGGCGGGGGGAGATGTACCTCGGCGGGCCAGGGAATGACAGTATGAAAATCCGGAATAGCACACTGTCACTTCTACCTCCAGGACTGTCCCCCCCCTGCTTTGCTGGACTATGCAGGGGGGTCAGAGGTGAAATAATCAGAAGCAAGGACTGCTCTAAGCACACTCCCATCAGTGCCTCATTCGGGCTTCCCAACCACCCTGAGGCTGGGTCTAGCCTTAGCCCATTGTACAGATGCGGAAGGTTCTACAGCCGGTAAGTGGCAGACCTGGGGTTCAAACTTGGGTCTGACCAATGCTAATGCCTATGCTTTTCCCCAAACCCCTCTCGATAAGGGGCTGGGATGGACGCGTGATGGCCGAAGACCCTGTCTGAACCCCACCCTCTGTTCCCCTTGGCTCCTGGGACAAAGCCCAGCCCGGCTGGGAGCTGAGGTTCTGGTGGGGCCAAGGCTGTAGCAGGGGTCCCCACTAGACGGTGGGGGAAGGGGTACTGGGGCCAGAACAACGACCGAAGCTGGAAAGTACGCAGGCATGCTGAGAGCCTGCGCGCCAGGAAGGCGGCCAGAGGGCTGTTGCATGCAAGGGAGCCAGGGGTGGGTACGGAAGTTGGGGGTACCGGGCCAGGAGATGGGATGTAACAGAGGCCAGCTGGCAGCCAGCAGGGCTGGGGGAAGGGAGAGGTTCCTGCACCCAGCACTCCCACTAGCGGCAGCACTGTTTGTGGGGGGCTGACCACCCTCCAGGCAGCACACCAAAGGCTTTCTGGTGTGTCCTCGTTTTACCTTCACAGCGATTCTGAAAACCCCACTTTGTTGTTGGGTTTTTTTTGAGAGAGAGAGAGAGAGAACACGCACGCGCACAAGATGGGGGGAGGGGCAGAGGGAGAAGGAGAGAGAGAATCTTAAGCAGACTCCCCGCTGAGCGTGGAACCCGACACGGGGCTCTATCTCACGACCCTGAGCTCATGACCCGAGCTGAAATCAAGAGTCTGATGCTTAACCAACTGAGCCACCCAGGCGCCCCAACCACCACTTTGTCATGGGGGAAACTGAGGCTCAGAGAGATGAAATGACTTGGCCAAGGCCACGTAGCAAGGGAGTAGCGGAGCTGGCCACCAACTGAGATC
Organism: Phoca vitulina; assembly: GCF_004348235.1. Lineage (NCBI taxonomy): Eukaryota > Metazoa > Chordata > Mammalia > Carnivora > Phocidae > Phoca > Phoca vitulina. The sequence goes on from NW_022589742.1 coordinate 9,605,039, forward strand.
TGGCTGACTGCAGAGCCCAGGCTTCCAGTGGCCAATCCTCCTAACCTGGGTGTGGGAAGTATATATTGGTGAGTGGCCAGACCTTTTGAGCCCTGCGGATAAAGAACCTGGTGCCTGTAATTCCTGCAGCAGACAGATCAGGATTCTTCTGTTCTCCACCAACATATCTCCAGGCAATTAAGTACAACCTCCCAGGGTAACGTTTCTCATTTCTAATTCTAATTTATCATCAATCAAAACTTTCAGAAAAATCTATACACTTTAGGTCTAATTCTTTGTAAGCGTCTAAGTACAGCCGGTAGGAATACTACAGAGATTTTATTCATTTATCCCCTGTACTAACTCATTCATGGCCTATAGAAAGTATAATTAAAAATGAGATGTCACCAAAAAATTAATTAAAAGAATTGAGCAATGCTAGAGAGATTTTACTTTTCAAACCCATTGACAATGGAAAAAACACGATATCAGAAGTTCCAAGGACAAAGGAGGCCAAGGAGCACCTGACCAATGAGGAAATGCATCCCCCGGTTAGCATTTTTAGAAGCATGGTCTTAGGGAATGAGCCCAGAGTCACTAAAAGTCCTATTTTCAACTTACTGCTGGTCTTGTCGGATGGCCTTGGAATATTAGCCATGCCCAACATTCTCTACTTGTCTCCCCCAGATCCACTCACTACCCCTCTCTGTCCTGCTTTGGGCCCCAACAGGCAGAGCCATGTGGACCACATCACCTGGACTCCCTAGTCTTCTGGCTTCCAGTTGGGTCTGATCAATGAGAAGCACTGGCAGAAGATCAAAGCGTGGAAAGAGAGAGAATGAGCTCTCTATTCCCCCTGGTTCCTTTACTGTCTGGGTGCTAAAGACTGAATGTTTGTGTTCCCCTCCCCCCCAAAGTCATAAATTGAAACCTAACCCCCAGTGTGATGGTATTTGGAAGTAGGGCCTTTGGGAGGTGACTAGGTCAAGAGAGCAAAGCCCTTATGAATGGGATTGGTGTCCTTAAAAAAGAGATCCCAGAGAGCTACCTTGCCTCATCCCTCAGGTAAGGACACAGCAAAAAGACTACCATCTACGAACCAGGAAGAAGGTCCTCACCAGACACCAGATCTGCCGGCACCTTGATCTTGGGCTTCCCAGACTCTGGAACTGGGAGAAATAAATTTAGTTGTCTATAAGGCCCTCAGCGTGTGATAGTTTACAGTAGCAGCCTGAGTAGACTAAGACACCACGCCCCAGGTTGGTAGAGCCAAAAGGCACATCTCCTGCTGTAAAGTCCTTCTCCCACAGCTGTGGCTTTCCGTGGGTTCTGGATCTGCTCCCTCCCCTGTTGCTTCAGGCCAGGGGTGGTCACAGGTCCCTGCTGTGACTAGGCTGGGGCCCTTCACCATCCCCTGTTAGCTCCCTTTACCTGGCCAACGAACACCTTTGTGTTTTGTTTGTTTTTTAAGATTTTATGTATTTACTTGAGGGAGAGAGAGCAAGACAAAGAGAGAGCAGGAGCAGGGGGAAGGGCAGAGAGAGAGGGAGAAGCAGACTCCTCACTGAGCAGGGAGCCTGATGCGGGACTTGAGCCCAGGGACCCCAAGATCATGACCTGAGCCAAAGGCAGACGCTTAACCCAGGTGCCCCAACAAACACCTTTGTAAGTAGTCCTTTCCTTGGACTCTCAAGTTACCCTTCTAGGAACACCATCTCTTTGCCACCAGTGCCATGATGGATGCACTCATGTAACATCTGGGGGCCTCCAGGTCTCTGGGTAATGGAATTTGTCTTCCAACCATTCCAGAAAGATTCAATGATTCACCAAATATTTATGGAATGCTAATATGTGCCAGATGCTCAGAGGAGAAACAAGAAAGGCAGAGATGTCCTTGGTCCCCCTAATACAAGGAGAGGGTGTTTCAGTCCCAGGAGGGAAAGGCGCTTCATTCCATTCCCCCCCATCTCCAGCATTTCCAGCAGGGAGATCAGGGCTGGGAGGGGGCTGGACTCACTCACCGAGGAGCATGTGCCCTCCGAAGGCAGAGTTCCTGCCCAAGAAGCCCCGAACTCTGGGGTAGCAGGTTCAGGGCAAGATGTAGAACAGAGGTGTTGCAAAGGTTGGAGGAGATAAACTTGGCTTATGGGACCTTTATATGATGACGATAACGGATTAAATGTAAAAAAACAAGTGCGTGGGTTTTGGATCCGGAAAACTTGAGTTACAGGTCCAGCACTTTTACTTGCATGAAGAAATGCCTCTAAAGTTCGACGCGTAGGACGTGGCACCCAGTGAATGCTCGGTTGGTGGTGACAAGCATGAGGACAACAGTAGCTACTGGTTACTATAGGCCAACCGCTGCTGGAAAGTCCTCTGCACGTAGTAATCCAATGAACCCTTATGGCGACCTTATGAAGTGGATCTTATTATTAGCTCTATTTTCCAAGTGAGGAAACTGAATCATGAAGATTGTATTAGCCATTTCCTATGGCTGCGGTAACAAATGAGCGCAAACTTGTTGGCTTAAAACAAGAGACGGTTATTCTGTCACAGAAACATTCTGGAGGCCAGAAGCTCAAAATCAGTATCACTGGGTGGCAATCAGAGCTGCGCTCCCTCGTAAGGCTCTAGGGGGGAATCCATGCATTGCCACTTCCAGCTTTGGCAGCTGCCAGAATCCCTTGGCGTGTGGCCACATCCCTCTAATCTGGGATCACACTATGGTTACGCTGTCTTCTCCTCTTCTGTGTCTAGTCTCTCTCTGCCCCTGTCGTGCATGTGGGCCCACCAGATTATCCACCAGGATAATCTCAAGGTCCTTGACTTAATCATAGCAGCAAACTCCCTTCTGCCATGTAAGGTAATATATACAGGCCCAGGGATAAGGACCTAGATACTTGGGGGCCATTATTCAGCCTATCACAGAGAGATTAAGTAACATGCCCAAGATCGCACAGATACCTATTATTGTTAATTCTGTATCATTGTGTGATTTAGGACAAATGACTTTAACCTCATCTGGGAAATGGCAGTGACAATCTCTGCCCTGTGGTACACAAAGAAATAATAAGATTTTCAAGGAGAATGTCAAAGCACAAAGGCATACCCCCTATTTCAGCTTTGTGCGTACCCAGCTCATAATAGGCATGTAGAACAAGTTTATTGAAGGAACAAATGAACGCACCAGTGAGAGCACAGTACATTCACCCTGACCTTCTCAGCTCACAAAGTCTTTTCTATCATCTTATTGGACCTCATAAGAAGCCTGTGAGGTAGGTAGTATAGACCCTACTACCCCAGTTTTATCCAGGTAAAACAGGCTCAGGAAGGCTAATACCAGCCATCACATGAGCTTACATTAAGGAATGCTTGCTGCATGCGAGATGCTGTGCTAAGTTGGCCCTTGCTCAGGGTTGCACGGCTAGTAAGTTGCATGACGGTGAATGACAGAGCTGAACATGTGAAAAAGAAGCTGGGCCTCTCTGAGCTCAGGGCCCAGGCTGTGCGGGAGGTGGGTGACCACAGGCCCTGGATTTTCCTCCTGGAGACATCTGGTAAACCCCATGTTTGTGGACTGCTAGGCCATGCGTTCTGATTTGGGGCTAGCAACTCCAACGTCAGAGAGACCTTGGTTCCAATGTGGGTTCCACTGCCCGACATGGGCTAAGCTACTGTACATCCCTGAACCTCAGTCTCCTCATCTGTAAAATAAAGATGGTAATGGTAGCAACTTCACTGAGTTGTTGGGAGGACAAATCAAAGCAATCTGTGTAGGACGAGCCTTTGATGTTTAGCAACGGCTGACTAAGATTACTGTTGTCCCTGTTACTACTATTGTCGTTATCCACTGCATTGTTCTTTTTAAAGATTTATTTATTTATTTTAGAGAGAGAGAGACACAGAGAGAGAGAGAAAGAGAGAGAGTGGGGGAAGGGGCAGAGGGAGAGAATTTCAAGCAGATTTCCCACTGATCGTGGAGCCCGATGTGGGGCTTGATCTCATGACCCTGAGATCACAACTTGAGCTGAAATCAAGAGTCGGATGCTTAACGGACTGCACCACCCAAGCGCCCCATCCATCGTATTGTACAGCCAACCGGGCTTTGGAGATTTCCACCGCTTGAATGACCTTAGTTAAAGGATGTGGCTTTCCTGTCAAAACTCAAAACTCCTGGTCCTTGGTACCCCAAGCTATTCTTTCATCCTTTCTTTCCCTCTCAAGGCTGCCTGATGGCCCTTCACTTGGGCCATTTTCCCTGGGTTTCGATGCCTTCCTGGGTAAGAGGCAGAGTGGCACCCCACAGAGGGGCTCTAACGGTGGGCTGACTCTTCTCCATGTCCTTGGCCTCCTCTAGGCCCAACAGTCTGCTACCCAGACACTGTCCAGTGGCACTGGGCTCTGGGCTATGCCTTCCCCTGGCAAAGAGCTGCCTTAGAAGCCCGGACCCCTCAAAGAGAATGAAGCCTTCCCTGAGGCCTATGCACCTTCTTCCTGAGGACGGGCTTGCAGCCAGCCACCTGCACAATTCTTAGGTATTTGGCATGGGCATGGCTCTGGGGGCCTTATTTATATCTTGTTCAGCGCCCCCACCCCCACCCCTGCTGTTTCACAGGAGATGAGCCCTCTATTGGGACAAGTGAGTCACCTTGCACGTCACCCCTTCACCGTCACCAGGCTGGCTAGGGACTGGGCCAGCTGTGTAATCTGGGAAGCTTTCCAATTCTGTCTTTTAATAAAAACCTGAGCTGCAAACTCAAAGCTGACTGCCAGGGAAAAGGGGCTGCCTCTGAAACTTGTTCTGACCTCTCAGAAAGCTCATGTTTTATATATTAGATTTTATATAATATAAATAAGATGATGCCTCAAGAGTAGTAATGACTATTTCAGATTTGCTATGTGGAAGACACTATAATAAGCATCTATTACTCCCATGATCTTATTTAATGTTCACAAGGACCGTATAAGCCATTTTACAGATGAGAAAATAGAGGCACTTCTCTCAGGTCACTGAGCTAGTAAAAGGCAGAGCCAGAGTGCAGACGCGGGCCTGAGAGATTCCAGAACACGTGCTCTGGATACCTAACCACTGACACGAGTTGATATGACTGCGCCAGTTCTCCTCTTCAATCTCTAACCAGCAGCTGACCGCTAAGCTAACCGAAAAGAGACCAGTGGCCACCCAGGACAAAGAACACAGGCTTGGGGCACCTGGATGGCTCAGTCGTTAAGCGTCTGCCTTCGGCTCAGGTCATGATCCCAGGGTCCTGGGATCGAGCCCCGCATCGGGCTCCCTGCTCGGCGGGGAGCCTGCTTCTCCCTCTCCCACTCTCCCTGCTTGTGTTCCTTCTCTCACTGTGTCTCTCTCTGTCAAATAAATAAATAAAATCTTAAAAAAAAAAAAAAGAAAACAGGCTTTACAGATTTTGTTCAGGAAAGTCAATAAACAAACGATGACAGAAAGCCACAGCAATGGACGGTGGTGAAGAGAGCCGGGGGAAAACTGGAAGGTTCCATGTTATGGGAAACCAGGAAAGGAGTATATTTCAAGAAAGCGGGAATAGTCATTTGTGTTGCATGCTGCCAAGAAGTCACGGAAGGTGAGGACAGAGAAGTGACCCCTGGATTTGTTAACAGAGAGGTCACGGGTGACTTTGATAAGAGCAGTTTCAGTTAGACAGTGGGATTTGAAGGCTGACTAGTGTGGACTGGAGGAGATAAGGGAGGGTGGGCAGGGAGTATAGAACAACTCTTCCAGTTGACTCTTTTTGAACAGGGGCCTTCAGGTATATCAAACTGAAGTAGGTGAATACTACGAAAAGACTATGGGTGTACTTAAATCTTTTCTGAAACACTCTTCCCAACCTCCATTCCACTTTCTGCCTCACACTCAGAAACCACTGGCTAATGGGTGCCTTTCGTTCAGGTCCTCCCCCTCTGTGCACCTCACTTTAATCATTTGTAAAATGATATAACAACCCCCAAAGCAAGTTTCACGACATACTAATTGCAACATTTGTTTGGTGAACACAAAGAACTTTATGGGCAAATCCAAGTGGCAAACAAAGTTAAACAGATGATCTTTATTGCAGGACTTCTCAGAGCCTTTAATGGACTAATGTGAATATCCCTTTTCCAAGAGTGGGATATAGTATGCAGCATGACTCTAATCTAATTAAGGAAGGAAACTTTGTCTCTTGGATGCTCTACAAACAACCTGTGAAAATAGTGTTCCAAAAAAACACATTTTAAGAAATACTGGATCTCTAAGGGCTCTTCTAGAGATAATCTCCTTTGACTCTTATGCTAATATAAATGTATAATGCATTGATTAATTTATGCTCAAATCAGTCCAAAATATTAAAATTATTATAATAACAACAGCTATTATTTTATTGCATGCTTAGTATGGATGAGATTTGTGTAAAGTGCTTTACATGTATAATGAGAAAAAAATCACCCTCTACCCCATTAAAAACAGGGAAGTGGATGGTAACTTGTCCAAAAACTTAATTAGGTCTGTGTAGGAGGTCATTTCTAAGCCTCAGCCAGACCCTTGCTTATTAAAAAAAAATTTTTTTTGAAGCCCAATGCCAAGCGGGGAGGTTAAGGGCTGGAGAGAGCTGAATTGCTTTGCATCAGAAAATAGCAAACATTTAGTTCCTTTGTTTCCAGGAGAGAGGGAGTGGAGAAGAGCCGAGAGAGAGGCCAGCTGAGCAGCTCGGAGGGGCCGCCAAAGGACTTTGCTGCAACAACTTCTCCTTCCCCAAACCTTCCCTGAAGTATGCTGTACAATACAGACTCTGTGTGTCACCGCTTCTCTCGTTGTTAATACTCCGGGGCGGGGGACAGCTTTACCGTGGCTGAGATCAAAGAAGGGGTTTGAAGTCTAAGTTTGGGTTAATACTGGGAGGGAGCTACAAAACCTCAAACAGCCATAATTTGAAGACTAGGAAGTCAGGAGTCGGGGGAAGGCCAGAGATAGAGGTCACCGTGCCACTGTAACGTGCCCCCTCCCCGAAATGTGCACATATCCTGGGGAGAGGGAATGGGAGTTTGAGTCAATGTTGTCAAGATCTCAAGGGTTCGAAGACTCCAGCAGCTGACATCTGTGTCACATCAGCAGAATCTCACGTACTCTTCACAAGAGCCCTACGAGGTAGGTACTAGTCATTACCCCTACTTTTCACCTGAAGAAAGTGAGTCAATGGAGGAGATAACAATGACTTGTCCAAGGTCACACAGCGTGGCAGAGGCAGAGTCATGGTCCTAGACCAGATCCATGTGACTCAAAAGCTCACGTGCTTAACCACTTTCCCAAACTGCTCCTTTTATAAAGGTCCACAGGTGGAGGGGCATGAAATAAGACTCAATTTCTGTTTGGAGACGGGGCTTACTGATCTGGCCACAGACGCTAGGACTGCCAATGGATCCATCCTCGGGCAGCCAGCGCGGGAGTGCTCAGATTTCAATCGGGGTCACGGTGGGCATCACAGTGCCCACCACACACTGGAGCCGCAATCCTCTGCTTCTAGAAAGAAATCACTTCCTGCACCCTGGCTGTCCGATTATTATCCATTCTTCTAGACTAAGCCAGACATCAACGCCCTGATGCCCTGCAGACAAAATTATAGCATGTATCGCGCGTCCTTCTCCCCGCTAAGCTACACACTCCCCGAGGGAAGGGACCCAGCATTAACCTTCTCAGCATCCGCAGTACGTAGAGGAACATGGGGCCCAGCAAACATTTGCTGAATGCATTTGAATTTCGACTCCTGTCAGGTGGAGACCTTCATGAGAAATGACGGCCCCCACCCCCATGGCAGTCTGGTCTCACCACTCCCTGCACCGTGGACCCCTGGGCTGCCTGCACTCCAATGACTCTCAGCAGAAGGGTGCTCAGCACGTCCACATCCCTTTTGCTTTCTGTCAACGGTCTTATTTTTCTTGGTGGGACACAGGCAGGGTGGGGACGGAGTGCAGACTTTTTATTTTATTTTAGGTTATTTTTAATCTGCAGGAGCCAATTCTCTGAAATCAGCTCTTCAGCCTGAAAGGACAAAGCTACCTTAAATCGAAAGTCAGCCTGGTATAGCCAAGTGTCATTATATTAATATGCAAAGCTCCCAGCGAGCTAATCTCCACAAACCATTTGTTTCCTTAATTGCCCTCTCAGGGCAAAAGTGAAAAAAAAAAGGGGGGGGGGAGATGAATAACAATTTTATTTAATTCACCCTTCCCATTCTCCCCAACTCCACTTACTATTGCAGCTCAGAAGCTGGCAATTTTTAGCATAAGTGGTCTACCCCCACCCCAGCTTCCCACACCCACGTCAGCATCTGCCTCTCGGCACCTCTGAGTCCCATCCACTGACCCCACTGCGAGCAATCTCTCAGGGCTTTGAGCCTCAAGAAGATCCTCAAAGAGGTGGAGGGCAGTGACAAAATGGCAGCGCGGAAGCCGGTTGGAGTCCCGCATCCCCAAGCAAGAGCAAGAGCACCTCAGATTCCGAGTTCTGGCTCTGAAGCCGACCACGAGGTTTCAATCCTAGCTCTACCCCTTACTGGCTCTGTGCCCTCGGGCAGCTCACTTGACCTCTCTGGGCCTCGGGTGCCTCATCAGTAGAAACAGGCAGGGCAGGTCCAGGGTTTAACAGTACCTGCCACCTAGGGCTCTTTGTGAGGACTGAATTAGGTCTTGCTGAAGCATGTAAGGACTTCAAACCTGGAGGATGCTGCGTTTTTATCGTGAGGTCAGTTAACTGCAAACAGGGTTTTCTTTCCCACCCACGGCACAGCCGGACCACGAGAAGCAGGGAAGCTGGTGGCATTTTGGATGGCAGTTGGGATGGCTAAGAAGGGAGGAATGAACTTGGTGATTTCCGTGAACCAACTGCCTAGGCCCTTCCTAGTCCCCATCTCCAGTCTCTGGAACGGCCTCCCTCAGCAGCCAGTACTTTTCCAGTAGTCTGTTCGAATCTTAGAGTATCAAAGTGCATTCCAACAAAATGGCAAAACCAACAGAACCCCCCCTGGGGCGGGTCACTTGAGCACAATGTACCCCTCCAGTTCACAGGAACTTGAGGGCAGCCAGGCCTAGGGTCACGGGGCTCCGGCCCACTGATATGTGATGTGCTGAGCATTATATGCATGTATGCACAAGCCAAAGTCCGAATCAGGACAGATCAGTGGAGACCCTGAAACCATCTTACGGAGGCCAAGGGTTGCCTGTGGAAGTGCCCTCAAGTTCCTTCCTAAGGTTTAAAACACTTCATCCCAAGTAACAGCTCTCCCCACCAGACTTAGCCACCGACAGACTCAACAGTCTTTCACCTGTCAAGTGGGAATAGCAGAATCCACCTCACCAGGGGAGTTGTGAGGATGAAATGCAACAAAGCATGTTATCAATAAAGGCTGGTTTCCCACCCCTCCCACCCCTCATCCCTAGCAAGGCCCCAAGTAAGATCTTGGGCCAAGTCCCCACTTATGGGCCCTGGAGTCAGCCATCTTGGATTTGATTCCTGGCTCTATAATTTACGAGCTGTGTGACCCCGGGCAGTTGACAATCTTGTTTCAGACCCTCAGCTTTCTCACCTGTAAGTTTGGGCTGATCCTAACACCTACCTTAATTAAGCAAGAGAATTTCTATGAAGAGCTCGGCAGAGTGCTTGCACACGGTAAACACTCAATGCAAGTTTGCTTACAGTAAAATAACAGTAAACGTTACCATTTGTTTTTGTGTTCCTTGGAAATTACTTCTGGGATCTCCAAACATATTTGCTTTCCCTCTCAGTAACTTCCTGAGAATTTCCTATCATTTGTATCCATGCCACTGCGTTTACTCTTGCCAAATCCTAAGTGGAGACAGGTGAAGCCCACTCTCCCTGGGTCTCCTGGCCCTTCCTGCTCCAAGAGCCATGGTCAATGCCGGTGCTTTGGTCAGCTTTGCAGATGCTGCCCCAGATCCCACTGCAATGTGGAATTGTAACCCAACCCTCCCACAAACGACTTCATTGGGTTTCATTATTGGTGCTCAGGGAGTTGGCTTAATTACAATTTTTAATGGCGCACATGTTCATACAACTACTATATTAGCTGCCATCTCCTTGAACGCTCTTTAGTATGTAATAAACATTATCCTTCACTGGAGCGGAGATCCTATTTCTCATCTTTAACACATTAGAATCATTTACAAACCTCTGATTCCGCTGACATAAAGAGGCTCAGCTGAGACCTTGTGGCTGAGGACAGAATGTGCTCTTCCCTGCTTCCAAGGGAGCCCGTGAGCTCCACAGTGACTCTCCTGCTACGGGCAAACTCAAATTTTGAGAGCTGTTGTGGGAAGAGTGGGATGGGGCCTTTGCTGCACTCCTTGGGGGTACCTGTGAGGTGTGAGTCTGGAGGAGATACACGTGCCCTTTGAGCATGACATAGCCCCATGTGGACGATTCGGTGCCATCACGTATGCGCACAGAGCAGTGGTGGCCGAATGCTGTTCCTCCATCAGAGACACTCAGATGGTGAGGAATCTGCCAAGTCTACTCAGAAAACAGGAAAGGCCAGGGAACCCGAGCTCCTGCATTCAGCCCCTGCCAGACCGCCAGGCTCCCTTGCACTAGAAGAAAGCCCTCTTCGTGCCAGTGCAGCACAGGATGAGAGCAGGATGGTTTTATTGAGTGAAAATAAAATTTTATTGAGTCAGAATTCACCATTTTAAAATAAACAATTCAGTGCCCTTTAGTACATTCATGATGTTGTCCCCAAGTACTTCCTCACCCCGGAAGGAAACCCCGTATGCCTCAAGCATTCACATTCTATGGCCCTGGCAAATACTGTGCTGATGTCTCTAAGGATTTCCCTATTCTGGATATTTCATTTACAGAGAGTCACACAGGACACAATCTTTTGTGCTTGGCTTCTTTCACTTAGCGTCGTATTTTCTAGGTCTATCCATGTCGTGGCATTATTGCAACTTCCTTCCTTTTATTGGCCGAATAATATTCCAGTATGTGGCTACAACACATTTTGTTTTTCTGTTCATCTGTCCGTGGACATTGGGTTGTTTCCTCCTTTTGGTTATCGTAGATAGTGCTGCCGTGAGCACTGGTGTGCCGGTATTTCTTTGAGGACCTGTTTTCAATACTTCCAGGCATATACCTGTGAGTGGAACTGCTGGGTCAGGTGGTAATTGTGTGTTTCACTTTTTGAGGAGCTGCCAAACTGATTTCCGCAGGGGCTGCACCCTTTCAGGTTTCCACCAGCAATGTCCAAGGGGTTCAATTTCTTTAGATTTTTGCCAACGGGTATATGCCTTTTTTAAAAAAATATAGCTAGGGGCACCTGGGTGGCTCGGTCAGTTGGGTGTCTGACTCTTGGTTTTGGCTCAGGTCGTGATCTCGGGGTGGTGGGATCAGGCCCTGCGTTGGGCTCTGCGCTGGGCGTGGAGCGAGCCTGCTTAAGATTCCCTCTGGGGCACCGGGGTGATTTAGGCTGTTGAGCGTCCAGCTCTTGGTTTTGGCTCAGGTCATGATCTCATGGGTCATGGGATCAAGCCAGGAGCCAGGCACCACGCTCAGTGCAGAGTCTGCCTGGGATTCTTTCCCTCTCCTCTCCCTCTGCCCCTCCCCTGCCCGAGTGTGTGCTCTCTCTCTCTCTCTCTCAAATAAATAAATCTAAAAAATTAAAAAATACATATATATATTTAGCTATCCTAGAGGTTATAAAGTGGCATCATTGTGGTTTTTATTTGTATTTCCTTAATGACTAATGACATTGAGTGTCTTTCATGTGAATGTTGACCATATATATATCTATATATATGGCCTATATCTCTCTCTATATATATAGATATATATATATTAGAAATACATAATTAATAATATAAATATAAATAAATAAAAAGATATATATAAAGATATATATAAAAGATATATATATATAAAGAGATATATAGATAGACAGATTAGAAATATCTATTCAAGTCCTTTGCTTATTTTTAAAATTGAGTTGTTCTTTATATAGTCTAGATAATAGACTTATCAGATACAAGATTTAAAAATATTTTTTGCAAACCAATCAGTTGACCATAGACGTATGGGTTCATTTGTCGACTCTCAGTTCCCTCGCACTGATTTATAATTCTCTGCTTCTGCCTGCTCCAACTGGCTTGCTCACTGTACCTCTGCAGTACATTTTGAAATTGGCAAGTGTTAAGTCTTCCAATTTCATTCTTTTCCAGGATTGTTTTGACTCATTAGGGTTCTCGGTAATTCCACATGAAACCTAGGATCGGTATTTTCACTTCTTCAAAAATAGTTGTTATGTTTTGAATAAGGATTGCATTAAATCTGTAGGTCGCTTTGGATAGGAATGTCATCTTAACAATAGTAAGTTTTCCACCATGAACCCAGGATGTCTTTCCATTTGTTCAGGTTTTCTTTCATTTCTTTCAGGGAGCAGGCTTTTGAGGCCCAACTTTTCCCAGGGATGGTAGTGAAGCTGCGTTGAGGTGAGCTGGAGCAGAGTCATTTGCGTTGAGACTGGCGCCTTCTTGGATTAACACGGGCTGAGTTCAGCACATGCTGCCGACAGGAGTGAATGGGGATGAACTTCAGAATGTAGATGATGCTAGCAATTTTCAAATGGGGAGAAAGAAGCCCAGAATGGAAGTAGGGGGTGTCTGAGAGAGCATGGCTTGGTGTTCAGCAGATGTCAGCTGCCCCTTGTGGTCTGGCCCAGGGCAACGGCTCTCACACGGAAGCCTGGTCCAGCAAGGCTGACCTCAGGCTTTTGGTTAGAACATAAGCCTATCTCCACTTGGGAGATCTAGAACAGTTCCCTCATTATAGCTAGTTAACAAACCGGACACTGCACAACAGAGACCTAATGAAGAGTGAAACTGTTCTTCCCATTTCTCCGTCCCTGTGAGGTACTGGAGGTGTAAAGTTGGATTTGGGGTACAGAGGCAAAAAGATCCCAGGGTCTTCTGCTCCCCCAACATGCCCCAGAAAGAGCACCTTTTGAACTAGACATCCAAAAACCCAGGCTTGAATGCCACTCTACTCACTGTGTGGCCTTAGGAAAATCATTATAGTTCCCAAAGACTACTTCCTTTTTTATTATATATATTTATTATACTATATTTTCTCATATTCTCATATATATATGGATTTTTATAATAAATGCCTAACTCACAGGAATGCTGTGGTGTGCAAACAAGAGCTATAAGAAATACTCAGGAGACTGATAATAGCAACGTCAGTATCAGGTATCATTGCTGTCCCCACCTGGGGTCTCAGCCCTTGGGGGCAGTTCTCCCACCCTCAAGGGTCATTGAGGACGTTAAGGAGTTAGGGTCTCTACCTTTACCAAGTTCAGACTACAGGGATCACACCAGAAGATAGTGACAGACAGAGAGACAGAGAGAGATTGCTATTCTCTCTGAACCTCAAGGAGGGAGATTGTTGTATAATAGAAAGAAGGAAACATGGAATGAATGAGCGAATGAGTGAGGGCAAACACAAAGTGAGAGGGCCCGGTGTTTTGCTGTAAAGAGACCAAGGGGCGCCTGGTTGGCGCAGGCAGTTAAACGTTCAACACTTGATTTCGGCTCAGGTCGCGATCTCAGGGTCGTGAGATCGAGCCGCACATCAGGCTCCACGTTCAGCGCGGAGTCTGCTTGAGATTCTCTCCCTCTGCCCCTCCCGCTTGTGCTTTTGCGTGCTCTGTCTCTCGGTGTCTGTCTCTATAATAAATAAATAGATCTTTTTTTTAAAAAGAGACGAAGACACAGTGAGCAAACCACAAGTATATACTGAGTGTATGATGCATGTCAAGGTGTCACATGGAGCTCTGGGAACCGTCCGGTGGGATGTAAAAACCCCCATGGCGGATGGGGGAGGACAGTCTGGTTTGAAGGCTGAAGGTTACTGAGGAGAGTATAAGCTGACTAAGATTTGGTCCCCGGGCTTTAGGGGTTTCTACTAAGTAGGGGACATAGGATATGTACATACAAATAACAGTAACGGGCAGGAAAAAGTTATATTTAAAAGTAACTAAAACCTGAGGCGCCTGGTTGGCTCCGTCGGTTAAGCGTGTGCCTTCAGCTCAGGTCATGATCCCGGGGTCCCAGGATGGAGCCCCACGTGGGGCTCCCTGCTCAGCAGGGAGCCTGTTTCTCCCTCTCCCTCCACCTGCCACTCTCCCTGCTTATGCTCTCTCTCTGTCAAATAAATAAATAAAATCTTAAAAATAAATAAATAAATAAAAGTAACTAAAACCCATTTCATGGAGGAACTGGGGAGCAGAATATATCACATGGTTGTTTTGAAAGTGCCCATGCAGAGAAAGCAGTCCTCCTGACTCTGTTTCCTTGTTATAACAAAGCAGAGAAGTTGGGAAAACGTGGTTCTTTTGGAGGGGGCGAGGCAGTATTTGTTTTGGGGCCTATCAACACCCCTGGTCAAGGCTGGGTGTGTACAGTCTGCTGACGGTTCTGTAGGTCTTTAGAGGTGTCAGGTGAGATAGCAGTCCTCACTCTTGATCTGGCCTGGCAGAGGGGTTCGGGGGAGGACTGCCTCTTAATTAAGTCCTACCCTTCCCACTTACTGCAAAGTATATTGAAAAAAAATCATAGTCTCTGCCACTTACCAGCAGCTCTGGGATCCTGAACAAATAAAGTAACCTCCCTGATAATAATACCTACTTCATAGGGTTGTCATTAAAACGTGGTATACAGCAATTGCTCAATAAACGGGATAGCTCTTACCATGATTATTTCACGGTTGGGAAGTCTGATTATTAGAGACATCCTGGGATCAGAGGAAAAAATAAAACACCTGGATCCATTAATAAACTCTCCTGGTATCTGAATGAATTCCTAATGAAGCAGGAACTAGATGCCCAGGAAAATGTGGTCTAGACTCTAATCTTGCAGTCCTGAAGAACTTCTGATCTCCTAACAGCCAGTCAAGGTAACTCAAATATTTGGGGACGGGGGCCACTTTTGGTGACTCCCTCTCCTGTGGCCTTTCAATCTATCTTAGTGTGAAAGAGGGAAGAAAAGAAGAAAATAAAGGAATAGGTCAGGAAAAGTAATCAACCACAATGAATATTTCTACGGATGACCCTTCAGAATAAAGTCAAAGGTCACCCTTTGACAAACATGTTTGTTCCCTTGTTATCCTCAGGACTCCCTCATGGTGCCCGGGGATGGAGGGACTAGGGTATTCCCACTTCCACACTGGACACCAAGCAGAGGTCTCTTGGAAGTACCCAGACCTGGATGCATTCTTTCCCTCATTCAGTCTGCAGGTATTTTCTTGGTGAGTATGGCGGGCCCACCGCTGTCCGACAGCCTCGCTGGGGGAGAGGGCGTTGGGTCGGGAGGCAGGAAAGAAACAGACAGCAATGGAAATATGGATGGCAGGTGATAGTATCGCGGCAAATAAGAGGCAGGTTAAGCATGGTGGCGAAGGACTCTGGTTTCATTTGAGGGGCTCAGGGATGATCCGGTTGATGAGATGACATTTAAACAGAGACCTGAACCAACTGAGGAGTAGCGCTCGGTGGTACCCACATGTCTTTAACAGCCATTCTAGCCCCGTATTTACCCAACTCCTGACCTTTTGACCTTCTCTCTCCTTTTCTCCCCTCTTGACTCTTTGGTGCTTTCTCCTACATGCAGTTTGCATTGACTGGTTGTTGTCTGGTTCCTCAATCTCTTGCCCCTCGGGCGAGCCCCCCTCTCTTCATCAAACCCTTGTCCTTGGGACCTCACCTTGCCACATGGCTGACACCCCCTCTCCCACATCGGGGATCAGACACCCAGTACGCCACCTTGTTTGGTTTGTTGAACTAGTTAGTCAAAGAGGCCACTTGATGGAATGAGCACTGGGTGTGATATACAACTGATGAATCACTAAACTCGACCTCTGTGCAACTATTAACACAGTATATATGAATTAACTGAATTTAAATTAAAAAAAAAAATCACAAACACAGACAAACAGAGGTCACCCAGACCATAGGGACGACGGTTTAGCCTGCCCAGGAGGATTAATCATACATGTCTAAGCAGTGCAACAGCATTATTTTGTGTATCATTCGAATGCTGATTTAGAAATGCTTACCCTGGATGGGAAGAAAAGAAAAAGATAAACATAAGCATGGCGTAGACAAGTGGCTGGCTGGTTAGCAATCTGCCTTTGGATACTTTGGCACCGGCTCATAACAAGAGAAGCCCCGCAGAAGACAACGGTCCCCAACCTCACCAGAGCCACACACAATGCATCATAGTGCTTGACCTTTATGGGGCAGCCTTGCACGGGGGTGCCTAAGAGGGGGCTTTGCCAGCCACACTTGCAACAAATATTTATCGAGCACTTACTATCGGCCAGGCACCACTTACTAGACTCTGGAAATAGAGCCATGGAAAAGACAGAAGTCTCTTATATCTTGGAGATTTCCTTCTAGTCACTAGGGTCTAGTGGGAGAGCCAGGCAATAAATGCGTCATCAAAGAGATATCTGGGGCGCCTGGGTGGCTCAGTCGGTTGAGCGGCTGCCTTCGGCTCAGGTCATGATCCTGGGGTCCTGGGATCGAGCCCCACGTCTGGCTCCCTGCTCAGCAGAGAGCCTGCTTCTCCCTCTCCCTCTGCCTGCCACTTTGCCTACTTGTGCTCTCTCTCTCTCTGTCAAATAAATAAATAAATAAATAAATCTTTAAAAAAAAAAAAAAGAGATATCTAAGGTAATGTCAGATAGGAACAGTTGTAGTGTTATGACGAAAATTTAAGAAGAGTAGAAAGATAGAGGGCTATGGGGCAAGGGTACTATTTTAGATAGACCAGTCAGGGAAGGGCTCTCTAAAGTCATGTTATTGAGAAGAGACCTGAGGGAAGTGGGAAAAACAAGGTCAACGGGCTGAGCAGTAATTCTCAATGGGGCATCAGTGCCCCCCTAGAGGGCATTTTGAAAATGCGAGTGGGTGTTTCCGGGTTTTTTTGTTTTGTTTTTCAATTGTTCCAGTGATTAGCACTTCCTACTTGGAAGAGGGGCGTGGGTGGCAGGAAAGATCCTAGTTCATTTTGTTTGGAACTTTATCAAGAAATATGCCCCATTTTGGAAAAAAACCACATCACCGGCAGCAACGCAGTTCTGTGTATTAGAATAGCCTGTGCAACATGCTTTTATCAAGCAACATTTGGAGCCGTGTCTCTCACTGTGACTTTTCATCATAGACACAAAGCTTCTTACTACTTCATTACATTTGCAAGCGTAGCTGTGGCCCAGGATTTACATATTAAATATTAAACTATGTACTATTTTATTATAAATTATTTCCTTGTGTTTCTTTTATGTCATTTGGGGGGCATTATATTGATGTTTTAAAAATACATGCACAGGCAAGTTATCTTATGTATACATTTCATTTCATGATAATAAAAGGGGCATTAAAAGTATTTGTTATCAAAAGAGGGTACTAGATCTTTTAGGGTTGGGATCCTCTAAGGTAGAGGGAGCGAGGGTAGAGGGGTGAGAAATAAGGTCAGGAAATTAACAGAGGGGCCAGGTCACGCAGAGCCTTGTAGGCCATGGCAAAAGCTTTGGCTCAGACTATGAGCGAGCCAGGGAGGTGAAAGAGGGTTCTGAGCAGAGGGGTGACATGAGCGTGTGGAGGGCAGACTTTGGCATACGTGAGTACAAGCAGAGAGGTAGGCTGAAGACTCTTACAAACAGTCCTGGGAAGGAATGACAGTGGCTTGAATCAGGGTGGCGGCAGTGGAGGGAGTGAATGGTGATCGATCTCTGGATATGTATTTTGCAAGTAGAGCCGGGAAGACACACGGAGGAAACCAACTTTGAGCGGAGCCTTGAGAGGATGGGCGAGGGTAACAGGTGTGAGGACAAGAGCCAGGCTGCACGCGGTATGTTGTGTCTTGAAAAAGAGGAAAAGGAAAGAATGTCCAGGGAAGATGTCATCACATCCCTTTCAGAGGCAAAGGGCCACAAAAGCCCAGCAAAAGAGTTTTGACATCGAAGCTCTTGAAGGCTTTGGAACAAGACTGGGAGCTGCCCGGCAGAAGGGGTTCTGCCTCCTTCTACTGGGTCCCTTTGTTTGCCACTGTGCTCACAGCACAGTGCTGACAGGTAGTAGGATATTGAATGGATGGAGTAACATATGACAGACCTTAGGAGGCCAGTCTTTGTAGAGAGATTTCCAAATGGAATTATTTTTAAAATTTACAGGACATTTCTGTGTAGTCCTAAACTCGGTTAGAACTGTGAAAACAAGAGAGGCAATTAACTGTAGAAATGTACAAGAAACATACACTGCTTGGAGGCTGAGTGGGCTTTGCCACTTCTGCAAAGATTGCTGGCCTTTCAAATGACAGAGAAGAGTCTTATCAGATGATCAAACACTTAGGAGTTCCACTTTACAGTTCTTTCCCTTCATCAGAAATCAAAACAATCATTTTCTCTTAACTTCATTGTTGCAGGAACAGTATCAATGACAGAAATTGGCTTTGTGAGACTCTCTTGGACTTTTTAAAAAACTGCTCAATGAAATTATTGTCAAAAGAGTACTCTCCTCCAGCTTCATCAAAAGTACAAGAAGAAACTAGCTGGTGGCTGGATCATTTACATTTATATAGCGCAGCGCTGCAGCTGAACAAGATCCATCAGGCAGCCCTGCTTTCCTGAAATAGATGAGAATCCTCCTCCGTGCAGTTAGCTAGGGTTCCATCAAGTCCTTGAGCTGCTGAGGTCTTCTCGCCTCGCAGACGCTCTTCCTCAGGCTGCACCTAGCAGCTCCTTACCGTGGGGGCTTAAAGACCCAATGAATGTTTTGTTTGTTTGTTGGTTTTTGGCCGTGTCTCAGTGCCAGAGCAAAGCCCGATGAAAGCGTGTGTCCAGGCTCCCCCGTGCCTTTGCTCTAAGAGGCTGTGGGGTGGGTAGTTGAAGCACTCCTTGGATCATGGTGGCCTCCATACCATAGCATTTTCCTCACTCCGGCATCATGCTTCTGGAACCCCCCCTCCACATCATGGGTTCATCAGACAGTGGAGAGAGAGCAAAGTAACTTGACTGTAAAGTAAGCAGCCTTCAGGAATCGATCCGTATTCAGATGGGGTGAGTTTTGGCTGCACCACGTTGTAGGCAAAGCCAGCGGGGCACGGAGAAACCATCCATCTCCCAGCCCCTTGCCTAGGTTCCAAGTTTGGGATTTCTTAATCCATCCGTGCTGGCCCTAAATTCTAGGTCCACTAAGATACCAGTCACAAGCATTCTCATTCACACATCTTACAGACGCTGAGTTTTTGCCTATTATGGGCTAGACTCTGGGAATGTAGCAGCTACCAAAATGGACCTGTACTCTCATAGAAGAGACAGGAAATGAGCAAATAGGAGGAGTACTGTCAACCATCAGGAACAGGGTGCCATGGGAGCCCAGAGAATAGGGACTGCACCTCTTATCTAGGGTTCAGGGCGAGGTGCTGGGAGGGAGTGAGGCTCCAGCTGAGCCCTTAGAAAGGAGGATTCAGGCAGGTGAAGAAGAGAAGAACCACCACAACAGGTTATGTGGGAGGCAACCACAGGCTGTAAAAGATACTGATCCTGAATGTGTAAAGAACTCTCCATACGGGGTACGCACTTCAAACATTCATAGTGACTATCTCCGGGTAGTAGAATCATGAGTTACTTTTAGTTTTGGCACAATATTCAGTATTTTCCAGAATTCCTGCCATCAGCGTGCTGGCACCTGTAGTCAGAAAGTAAAATTTGATCTTATGCAAAACAAACCTGTCTCTAACCCCAGCCACGTCAGCCCTCACGTAGTGGCCGCGTCTTTCGCTGGAGCCCCTCCGGAGCGCTCTTCCCCGGCCCCTGCTGGCCAGCCAGCAATTTCGAACCAGGGCCAGCCCCCTCACTCCCAGTCAGTTAATGCAATCCTCCCCTGGGAGCCCCCTGTGTGGCTCCACATGCCACACCAATCATCCTGTCACCTTGCCCATCTCCCTACATTTTCTGAGCCCTGATTTCTCTCAAAAGGCCTATTTTTCTTTCCATAAATTCCCTCCTGTCAGATTCCACCAGCAGGCTTGTCATGGAGATTGCCTGTAAAATAATTCTTGAATGCTACAAACAGTGTTAAAGTCTATTTTCCATTATGTGCACTTCTGGCCCAGACGGAGAAGGCTACTCTGCAGTCCATCCATATACGATTTTGAAAGACTTTTCTCTGTAATCGGTGGCCCGCTAAGAGTATTTGCTCATTCTCTCCCCTAGGTAATATTTCCCCTCGGAGGCAGGAAAGGAACCAAAGCCTCACACCTGGGTCTACGCGCTACCAGAGCCAGGGACAGGAGTGAGACCAACCGCAGGCCCCATAAAGTAACACACTGGGATGTGCAGAATTCTGGTGGCGACCTTTCCCGCTTTTCCTTTTACAGGCTCAGACGGCACAAGTTCAGCCATTGAACTTCTCTGGTTTGAAGTTGTCCTGGGAAACCTTACCGGGAAGCCGTCCTGGGTCTGGGGAAGGTACCTAGAACCTGGAGGGAAGAGGTCGAGGCAAGGTGGAGGCAACAATAGGACTCACTGGCACAGTTCTACGTGCCCGCTCCCTGGTGCTGTCCAAAGCCTCTGTTCAACAGCTGCCCAGCTGCTGAGCAATGAAGTCTAGTCCTCTCCGAATTTGCACAGGGACAGAGATAAAGGTTCTCTCCTTCTGCTCAGGCCACGACCTAGGAAGTTGTGTGGAATACTCATAGGGGAAGCCAGAAGGCAAGAAAGGACAGAATACTGAGTGAGTTCTAGAAACTGCCCTCCAAAAGTGTATCCGAGAATCAGAGTCTTGTAAGGAGTTGGGAGGGACATTCACAAATATGTTCCCCGTGACTTATAATGCTTATCTGCTGATTCTGAAAAAGAGGAACAACGTTACGGTTCGCTGGCCCCTCGCTCGATGGGCAGAGGTGTTTGTTTCTCGGCCTTAGAGCGAGGCAGTAGGAGGCTGCTTCCGAGGCCACCAGACGGATAGCCCGTGATGGCATCCACACCCGCCGCCAGCGGCAGCCACCTGCGCCAAGTCAAGGCTTACCGCCCTTCGGCTGCTGAGCGTGGAGACGTGACATTAGTTCTTCGCAGGAGTGCTCAATCCCATCGGCCCCTTCCATTTTCCAGGGCGCCCCCTTCCCAGTGGCCTTGGCTAGTTTCCACTTCCTTCCCTTCTCTAGCAGCCCTTGGGGATGGCGTGGAGAGGGAATCGGGGTAAGCAGATTTAGTCTTACAGGGAACGGGTTGTGCCAAAGCACAACGACGGTTTTGGTTGGTGTCGACGGCTGGGGTCTCATTTCTTTGACGAAAAGGGACAGCCACCTTCGATGTGTGCTTAATGCTAAAATCCTGCCTTTTAGAGTGGTAGCATGTAAAATTTTATGTGGCACTTTTGGCCAAGGAGTTTCAAGGACTTAAAACGTTGGCCTCCTCGTCCAGCAGATTCATTCTAGACCTGCCGAAAGCCATGAAAGCCAAAATTGAAGAATGGATTTCTAGACCAGTTTTCCCAGTGAGTCTCAACCTTTTGCTGGGGCCGGGGAGGGGCCAAAGGAAGGGTATAACGGAATCTCCGAAGAAGGGAACAGAGGTAGTGTGTGGAATACAATCACAACATTCCTATAGTTTTGTTTTGTTTTTTAAAATATCAACTCTAGAGAGTAAAGCTCTGAAAAATCTTCCTGGCTAGAGAGAATGTGCAGAAGATAGAGTAAAAAATATTATAGAAGGACTAAGTCATAAAAAGGAAGTGAACACTGCCTGGCCAAGCTCTGTGCTCTTGATATGAGGAGAACCAGGTGAGAGGCCACCGATGGGTCAGCACCAATCGATCTGCAACACTGGAGACGCTCTCCCTGATGCAGCCCCTTCTGTTTGCTAGAACACCAGCAGGGCCAACTACCAAGCCAAAGCGAGCTGCTAGAACCACAGCTGTACCGTGTTATCCTTGAGGTCAAAGGCCAGGTCTTATCCACAGCTCCGTCCCCAGTGGCTGGAGCTCTGCCTGGCACATAACGGCTTCCTGATAAATAAATGTTTCTTCTATAAATACACTACGAAAAGAAATGGATCAGCAACACCCCAGACGTGTGTGGTTAACTCCCTTTATACCGTATTTCCCCCTCTATGTGTACTCGACAAAATAACTCACTTCAAGAGCGACAGAGGATATACCAAGCAAATAGAATCCATTTGTATTTCATCTACCCAAACAAGGCAAGGGTAGATCCATTTTCCCCGGAACATAGTGCCTAGAACGGTAACATAAGTATTTCTTGTACGATTAAATGTAGGTGTGACATCAAAAGAAATACATACTAAGAAAATACCTTACAAATACTAACCCCAAATGGATGCTTGATTTTGCCCTATTTTCAGCTTCATGAAGTTCAGAAACGTATCAGGTCAATTAAGACAAATCAAGTCGGCCCAAAACAATACTGAACCACTCTCGCTGGGGGAAGGTGGGCTGCATTCTCAGTGCCTACATAAAGTTGAATATGCTTTTTTTTTTTTTTTCCTGTCCACGATCCAGCAAAGAACATTGCAAAATCATTCCAGGAGCCATATTATATCCGAAGAGCCAGTGGGGGAAAAACAAATGAGTTGTTGAGAATGAAGTCCAGTTGGTATCACTTTCATTATGGGACCAAACATTTCTTTTAAAGAAATAAAGCAAATGAGAGGTGATCTGTTTCCTTCATGCAGGTATTTACATAGAACCATTTGCTCAATCTGGAGAGCTTCCTCATCTCTCCTCTGTACTGCGGGGCCATCTCAGAGACGGTTTGCATAAGTAATGCATTTATTTACTAATCTTCAAAGAGTCTCTATTTTTCCTGCCTTCCCACTGTAGTCATTAGGGGTCACAACCCTGCAGGAAATATGGGCTGCCATGGTAACACAAAATGTCTGCTGCTGGGCTTAGCGTAATTCCTCCCTAATAGAAAAACAACGAGCAGTAAATCCCATCTTTGATAAACTGCCTTATTGTTTTACAGAGCCTCAACCTGGGAGGTGGAGAGCCCCCAGAGCAGTTTTAAATGATACAAATGTGATCTGCATCTGGGCTGATTTCTCATTTTGCACAAGGAACCGGGTAAAATTATACCGGGTCAAGTCAAATTCCTTGTTGCATTTAAAAATCATTGGCATTACACTCAGTCAGTCATCTGCTGGGCACATTTATCAGATGCTGTGTGGCACTGTGCTAGGGGCTAGAACAAAGCAAATCATTTCCCCCAATCGCTTTTAATCCCCATAGAAAACTACAAATGAAATGCACCAACTCCATCATTTTCAACTCTTTAGCGATGATAGCTATTTTATTAGTTTACAATCTTGTGGACCGAAAGTGGGATAAGTCTGTTCGGGGTTAGGGAACCGGACATGAGAGAAAGACATTCTAATGTTGACCTCCAAGACAGATCACATGCAACAACAAGAAAAGGTTCTCTTGCTTACATTTGGGAACAAAAGAAATATAAAGTAGTGAACAGAAAAGCTACTGCCCAATTATTTTGTTCTGAAAGGGAAGTGTTCAGAAAAACATCCTGCATGTAGCAATGATTACTTAAATTACCCTGTAAATGCTAAAAATCATAATTCTTGTCAAAGTATTATCATACTCATCAACATGTCAACCTTTGAGGCCCAGTCACGTGGTCACCCCCTTGGGCACTGGCAGGAATATCCATTGGCAAGATGATGATTCTTCTCTCCAATGACTCTAATTCTCTCTCAGATCTCTGAGGCATACTTGGGATCTGTTCAGTTCTTCGGCTTTCCATTACAACTCAAAACTGACCCTCTACTCACCCAGACTGCCGGTCTCACTGTCCTCTGAACATACCATACTGTTCTGTCTCCACATCACTGCACACTCTACCTCTCTGTGTCGCTGATCCTCCCCATCAAAACTCTATGAATTGGGGCATTTAATTGCAGTCTGCCATATTCATTGCCTGCCAATTGTTCCCTATATGCAGATCTTGCCTCCCTAAAGGAGACTGGCAAGTCCCCGAGAGCAAGCATCAAGAATCTCTTGCATCACTGGCTACCACACTTTGATAAAGCAAGCTGCCATGATGGAAAGGTCCACAGGGCAAGGAATGAAGGGTGGTCTCTCGCCAACAGCCAGCAAGGAACCGAGACGCTCCATCCAACAGCCCTCCAGGAACTGAGTTCTGCCAACAACCACATGAGCTTAGAGGCACATCCTTCCCCAGTTCAACCTTCAAATGAGATCCTAGCCCTGAGCAATTGCAGCCTGTGAGAGACCTTTAAGCAGAGTACCCAGCCCAGCCATGCCTGAATTTCTGACCCAGAGAGACTGTGAGATAATATATGTGTTTAGATGTAAGCTGCTAAGTTTGGGGGTCATTTGTTACACAGTGACAGATAACTAATACTATGAGCCTAGCAACTGGGTTCATAGCACAGGCTCTATAAATCCTTGTGGAGTTAGAGGTACGTAAGAGAGAATTCTATTTTTGGTATATTCTCCAGTGACTTCAGTGTTTGGGGAAATAGCATCACACTTCTTATTAGATGAAGGCCAAGAACTTTGATTATCTGCATCAGTTGCCAACTTCAGAATATGGAGTGTGAAGCCCAAGGCATCTATTTCTCATTGGCCCCTTCATGGTTTGTACCAAATAATATCTGTTGAGTTCACCCAGGACTGTCTTACAAGCATCCAGTTCACCAGCCTCTGCTTCTGATGGGTCCTCACTGCCCACACAACTAAGTCCAATTCCTTAGCCTGTTGTCCAAGCACTTTCTCAGTTGGACCCCAACTGCCTCCCCAGCCTTGTCTCTCACCACGTATCTTTCTCAGCCCCGCAGTAGTCAGAGCGATCTTTTAAAAGCACAAATCTGGCCGTGCCTTTCCCATGCTTAAAACCCTCCAATGGCTTCTAGTTCCTTTCAGGACAGAGACTCTACACAGCCCAGCCCCTGCCCACGGCTGCAGCCTTGTCTTGTGCTACTGATATCTGAATTTTCTCCTCCCTAGCCATGATGGCCTGCTTTCAGTTCCTGGTGCTAGTTACAGTCTACCTTACCACTGAGCCCTCAAACATGCTGCCCCTTTGTCACCTGCTTAGCTCCTACCCATCCTTCAGCTCCGGCCATAGCGTGACTCCCTCAGAAAGGCATCTGCTGACCTTCCAGACCGGGTCAAGCACCGCATCCTAGGCTCCCATGGCACCATGCACCTCTCCTTTCTAGGACGTGTCATATTTATTTGTGTGACATATTAATGTTAGTATCTCTCATTTGCTGTGATGTCAGCTCCATGAGGCTGGGCCTTTGCCTTGTTCACGGCTATATCCCCGGCGCTTGGCACACACACGTACTCAATATATATGTTTGAGATAAATGTTGAATGGAAGGTACCTCTCTTCTTTAAGCTTCTATTTCCTCCTCCATCTAGAGAGAGGTAATGTTTCGTTCTCTCTTCCACTTCAGACAAGTTCATGATTCCAAGTTGGACACCATCACCACCTTTCACCTCCAACTCCTGAGGCAGCAACCTTTCTGGATCACTGCACTCCATTTGCTGAGCCTCCTGAAAGAGAGGGTAGATCCCTGGTCCACTTTTCTAGTTCCAGAAAGTAAACATTAAAATTCAAAAGAAATATCAGAGAGCACAAAAATGTTTCTCTTTTGAAGTCAAAAGAAAACCCAGGGAATTAAACAAGGATTCCAAATTGATAAAAGTGTATGAGTCATTTGTTTGTTTGTTCATTTGGTTGGTTGTTTATTTAAGTCCGATCGCGCCGTAGGAGCTGTCCACACCTTTCCTGGGGTGAAAAGCTATTTGTGAGTGCATCCTCGTGTTCTGATGGCATTAGCCCTGTGGCTACTCAGTAATGACAGCTATCGATCTCTTCTGGAAGGCGTCACTGAGTAAAAGAGCTACAAATGACAACAGATATAGAGCTTGAGGTCATAAATTCCTATAATGTCATACCTGGAAGAAACTTAGCGATAATCTGCTCTAAACTCCTCACTTCATAAAGAGGGACACAAAGGACTAGAGCAGGAGAGCGACCCACCCAAAGGCAGAAAGCTAGGCAGATCACCTACCGAAGACATTTCAGTGCAAAACTGGGACTACAGACCAAGATTCTTGGCCCCCAATTGCTTCTCTCAGTATCAGTTCTTGTCCTTCCCTCCCTCCCATCCCACAAGGAAAATCTGCTCACTTTCTTCTGAATCTCTCCCCATCTCTGAATAAGCATTTTGTTGTATGCCTTGCATTTAAGAAAGTCTTAATCAAATGAACGCTAAAGAGAAACAAATATCTGCAGACTAACTCTCGGAGTATTGTGATTAGGAAACTAAAGTACAATGAACCCTTCACACTCAGGAAGGGCATCCAGAAAAGGTCATCTCTAACCTCCCCCCAGTTCACAAATCCTGCAATTATATAACGGGCATGTGGTTTCCTCTGTGATACTTCTATTTTCCTCCTAAGAACCATCACCTCCTGACTAAGCCAATTGCTCCATCCCGTCAGCCTTGAAGTGTATGCCATTCAAATTTATGCCTCAGCAAAATTACAAATTAGTACATGTCATGGGCCTTTAAGACCCACTCATGAATACTTGAAGCTATGAATGTGATATCAAAAAAGGCCCAGGGTCTGCTGATTCTTTAAAGTGACAGTCTCACCAGACCTGGGTAGGTGTTTGAGTCACAGGTCCTAATTCAAAGGAGAGGCCACACTATGCCAATATGAAATCGGGAAGACTACTGGCTCACGAGCTACATGTGAAAGCCGAGAATGTGTCGAGGGGGCCTAGAAATGGAAGAGTAAGGAAAACCAGATCCATCCTGATCATGGAAAAGCTTTCCCTCTCCCTCCCGTCTGGGTGCTGGCGTCTGTCTACAGCTATGAATGGGGGATTTGTGCCCAGCCCTGTGCTAGGAGAGGCTATGCTGGGGGAATTTAGGAAGGAATATATAATATGGGTTCCTGCTCTTGAGAAACTTAAGAGTGAAGTTGGAGAGGCCAAGCAAGTGCACTGGAAACTGGTAAAGAGAGTGCAAGGGAAGAGAGGATATTTAAAAGCGTGGAGTGGAGAAGAAAAGCGTTTGAGCAAGGGAAGACGAAGTGGGCTGAAACAGACTCTGACGGATGTTTGCAGGAGCCCAAAGATGGACTAGGGTTTGGCCGCAGCTACCCTAACCATTAAGGGGAATCCGAAGGGATCTTTTGCCTATTTTGAGTTTTATATTTTGATCCCTTTGGAAGAGAAAAGAATCCCCAGTGTTCCCCAGCATGGGAATTGATATAGGTGGGAGCTCAATCGTCCCTTATCTGCACAAAATGTCATTGAAGTATAACCTACGTGCAGAAATGCACTCAAATCCTAAGTGTTCCGTTGGATTGATTTTCACAAATCAAATGTGCTCTTGGAACCAGCAGTCAGATCAAGAAACAGAACTTGACCAGCACTCCCGAAGCCCCTCCTCGTCCCCTTCCCAGTCACCGGCCCACCCCTCGAGGTTAAATGGTTTAATCTTCCGTGGCTTTGAACTTTATATAAATGGAACCTTGTAGTATGAGAGTATGTTCTCTTTTGTGTCGGCTTCTTCCACTCAGCATTGAATTCGTGAGATCTGTCCCTCTTAGTGCACGTAACCGTGTATATAGAGCTTTTGGGGAGCAATTAGGCAGTTTCATGAGAGTTACACACAGTTATCATGTGTCAGGAACACAGAATCATCCACTCATTGCTTCTGGGAACAACAAAGTGGGATAGACATTCAACAGGGAAGGAAGGAAGGAAGGAAGGAAAGGAAGGAAAGGAAGGAAAGGAAGGAAAGGAAGGAAA